>NW_027364732.1:0-183280 GCF_046119375.1 Phyllobates terribilis
CCAAGTTGTCCTGACGCTAACCCTAGTTGTCCTGACGCTAACCCTAGTTGTCCAGACGCTAACCCTAGTTGTCCTGACGCTAACCCTAGTTGTCCTGACGCTAACCCTAGTTGTCCTGACGCTAACCCTAGTTGTCCAGACGCTAACCCTAGTTGTCCTGACGCTAACCCTAGTTGTCCTGGCGCTAACCCTAGTTGTCCTGACGCTAACCCTAGTTGTCCTGACGCTAACCCTAGTTGTCCTGACGCTAACCCTAGTTGTCCAGACGCTAACCCTAGTTGTCCTGACGCTAACCCTAGTTGTCCTGACGCTAACCCTAGTTGTCCTGACGCTAACCCTAGTTGTCCAGACGCTAACCCTAGTTGTCCTGACGCTAACCCTAGTTGTCCTGGCGCTAACCCTAGTTGTCCTGGCGCTAACCCTAGTTGTCCTGGCGCTAACCCTAGTTGTCCTGACGCTAACCCTAGTTGTCCTGGCGCTAACCCTAGTTGTCCTGGCGCTAACCCTAGTTGTCCTGGCGCTAACCCTAGTTGTCCTGGCGCTAACCCTAGTTGTCCTGACGCTAACCCTAGTTGTCCTGGCGCTAACCCTAGCTGTCCTGGCGCTAACCCTAGTTGTCCTGACGCTAAGCCTAGTTGTCCTGACGCTAACCCTAGTTGTCCTGACGCTAACCCTAGTTGTCCTGACGCTAACCCTAGTTGTCCTGACGCTAACCCTAGTTGTCCTGACGCTAACCCTAGTTGTCCTGACGCTAACCCTACTTGTTCTGACGCTAACCCTACTTGTCCTGAAGCTAACCCTAGTTGTCCTGAAGCTAACCCTAGTTGTCCTGACGCTAACCCTAGTTGTCCTGACGCTAACCCTAGTTGTCCTGACGCTAACCCTAGTTGTCCTGACGCTAACCCTAGTTGTCCTGACGCTAACCCTAGTTGTCCTGACGCTAACCCTAGTTGTCCTGACGCTAACCCTAGTTGTCCTGACGCTAACCCTAGTTGTCCTGACGCTATCCCTAGTTGTCCTGGCGCTAACCCTAGTTGTCCTGGCGCTAACCCTAGTTGTCCTGGCGCTAACCCTAGTTGTCCTGACGCTAACCCTAGTTGTCCTGACGCTAACCCTAGTTGTCCTGACGCTTACCCTAGTTGTCCTGACGCTAACCCTAGTTGTCCTGACGCTTACCCTAGTTGTCCTGACGCTTACCCTAGTTGTCCTGACGCTTACCCTAGTTGTCCTGACGCTAAGCCTAGTTGTCCTGACGCTAAGCCTAGTTGTCCTGACGCTAACCCTAGTTGTCCTGATGCTAACCCTAGTTGTCCTGACGCTAACCCTAGTTGTCCTGACGCTAACCCTAGTTGTCCTGATGCTAACCCTAGTTGTCCTGGCGCTAACCCTAGTTGTCCTGGCGCTAACCCTAGTTGTCCTGACGCTAACCCTAGTTGTCCTGGCGCTAACCCTAGTTGTCCTGAGGCTAACCCTAGTTGTCCTGACGCTAACCCTAGTTGTCCTGGCGCTAACCCTAGTTGTCCTGGCGCTAACCCTAGTTGTCCTGACGCTAACCCTAGTTGTCCTGACGCTAACCCTAGTTGTCCTGACGCTAACCCTAGTTGTCCTGACGCTAACCCTAGTTGTCCTGACGCTAACCCTAGTTGTCCTGACGCTAACTCTAGCTGTCCTGACGCTAACCCTAGTTGTCCAGACGCTAACCCTAGTTGTCCTGACGCTAACCCTAGTTGTCCTGACGCTAACCCTAGTTGTCCTGACGCTAACCCTAGTTGTCCTGACGCTAACCCTAGTTGTCCTGACGCTAACCCTAGTTGTCCAGACGCTAACCCTAGTTGTTCTGGCGCTAACCCTAGTTGTCCTGACGCTAACCCTAGTTGTCCTGACGCTAACCCTAGTTGTTCTGGCGCTAACCCTAGTTGTCCTGGCGCTAACCCTAGTTGTCCTGGCGCTAACCCTACTTGTCCTGACGCTAACCCTAGTTGTCCTGACGCTAAGCCTAGTTGTCCTGACGCTAAGCCTAGTTGTCCTGACGCTAACCCTAGTTGTCCTGACGCTAACCCTAGTTGTCCTGGCGCTAACCCTAGTTGTCCTGGCGCTAACCCTAGTTGTCCTGACGCTAACCCTAGTTGTCCTGGCGCTAACCCTAGTTGTCCTGACGCTTACCCTAGTTGTCCTGGCGCTAACCCTAGTTGTCCTGGCGCTAACCCTAGTTGTCCTGACGCTAACCCTGGTTGTCCTGACGCTAACCCTGGTTGTCCTGGCGCTAACCCTAGTTGTCCTGGCGCTAAACCTAGTTGTCCTGACGCTAAGCCTAGTTGTCCTGACGCTAACCCTAGTTGTCCTGGCGCTAACCCTAGTTGTCCTGACGCTAACCCTAATTGTCCTGACGCTAACCCTAGTTGTCCTGACGCTAACCCTAGTTGTCCTGACGCTAACCCTACTTGTCCTGACGCTAACCCTACTTGTCCTGACGCTAACCCTACTTGTCCTGACGCTAACCCTAGTTGTCCTGACGCTAACCCTAGTTGTCCTGACGCTAACCCTAGTTGTCCTGACGCTAACCCTAGTTGTCCTGACGCTAACCCTACTTGTCCTGACGCTAACCCTAGTTGTCCTGACGCTAACCCTACTTGTCCTGACGCTAACCCTAGTTGTCCTGACGCTAACCCTAGTTGTCCTGACGCTAACCCTACTTGTCCTGACGCTAACCCTAGTTGTCCTGACGCTAACCCTAGTTGTCCTGACGCTAACCCTACTTGTCTTGACGCTAACCCTAGTTGTCCTGACGCTAACCCTAGTTGTCCTGATGCTAACCCTAGTTGTCCTGACGCTAACCCTAGTTGTCCTGATGCTAACACTAGTTGTCCTGACGCTAACCCTAGTTGTCCTGACGCTAACCCTAGTTGTCCTGATGCTAACCCTACTTGTCCTGACGCTAACCCTAGTTGTCCTGACGCTAACCCTAGTTGTCCTGACGCTTACCCTACTTGTCCTGACGCTAACCCTAGTTGTCCTGACGCTCACCTTAGTTGTCCTGACGCTAACCCTAGTTGTCCTGACGCTAACCCTAGTTGTCCTGACGCTAACCCTAGTTGTCCTGACGCTAACCCTAGTTGTCCTGGCGCTAACCCTAGTTGTCCTGACGCTAACCCTAGTTGTCCTGACGCTAACCCTAGTTGTCCTGGCGCTAACCCTAGTTGTCCTGGCGCTAACCCTAGTTGTCCTGACGCTAACCCTAGTTGTCCTGACGCTAACCCTAGTTGTCCTCATGCTAACCCTAGTTGTCCTGACGCTAACCCTAGTTGTCCTGACGCTAACCCTAGTTGTCCTGACGCTAAGCCTAGTTGTCCTGACGCTAACCCTAGTTGTCCAGACGCTAACCCTAGTTGTCCTGACGCTAACCCTAGTTGTCCTGACGCTAACCCTATTTGTCCTGATGCTAACCCTAGTTGTCCTGACGCTAAACCTAGTTGTCCTGGCGCTAACCCTAGTTGTCCTGGCGCTAACCCTAGTTGTCCTGGAGCTAACCCTAGTTGTCCTGGCGCTAACCCTGGTTGTCCTGGCGCTAACCCTAGTTGTCCTGGCGCTAACCCTAGTTGTCCTGACGCTAACCCTAGTTGTCCAGGGGCAAACCCTAGTTGTCCTGGCGCTAACCCTAGTTGTCCTGACGCTAACCCTAGTTGTCCTGACGCTAACCCTAGTTGTCCTGGCGCTAAACCTAGTTGTCCTGGCGCTAACCCTAGTTGTCCTGACGCTAAGCCTAGTTGTCCTGATGCTAACCCTAGTTGTCCTGGCGCTAACCCTAGTTGTCCTGAAGCTAACCCTAGTTGTCCTGACGCTAACCCTACTTGTCCTGACGCTAACCCTACTTGTCCTGACGCTAACCCTAGTTGTTCTGATGCTAACCCTACTTGTCCTGACGCTAACCCTAGTTGTCCTGACGCTAACCCTAATTGTCCTGACGATAACCCTAGTTGTCCTGACGCTAAACCTAGTTGTCCTGACGCTAACTCTAGTTGTCCTGACGCTAAACCTAGTTGTCCTGACGCTAACCCTAGTTGTCCTGACGCTAACCAGACTTGTCCTGACGCTAACCCTACTTGTCCTGACTCTAACCCTAGTTGTCCTGACGCTAACCCTAGTTGTCCTGACGCTAACCCTATTTGTCCTGACGCTAAACCTACTTGTCCTGACGCTAACCCTAGTTGTCCTGACGCTAAACCTACTTATCCTGACGCTAACCCTAGTTGTCCTGACGCTAACCCTAGTTGTCCTGACGCTAACCCTAGTTGTCCTGACGCTAACCCTAGTTGTCCTGACGCTAACCCTACTTGTCCTGACGCTAACCCTAGTTGTCCTGACGCTAACCCTAGTTGTCCTGACGCTAACCCTAGTTGTCCTGACGCTAACCCTAGTTGTCCTGACGCTAACCCTACTTGTCCTGACGCTAACCCTAGTTGTCCTGACAATAACCCTAGTTGTCCTGATGCTAACCCTAGTTGTCCTGACGCTAACCCTAGTTGTCCTGACGCTAACCCTAGTTGTCCTGGCGCTAACCCTAGTTGTCCTGGCGCTAACCCTAGTTGTCCTGGCGCTAACCCTACTTGTCCTGACGCTAACCCTAGTTGTCCTGACGCTAACCCTAGTTGTCCTGGCGCTAACCCTAGTTGTCCTGGCGCTAACCCTAGTTGTCCTGACGCTAACCCTAGTTGTCCTGACGCTAACCCTAGTTGTCCTGGCGCTAATCCTAGTTGTCCTGGCGCTAACCCTAGTTGTCCTGATGCTAAGCCTAGTTGTCCTGATGCTAACCCTAGTTGTCCTGGCGCTAACCCTAGTTGTCCTGAAGCTAACCCTAGTTGTCCTGACGCTAACCCTAGTTGTCCTGACGCTAACCCTAGTTGTCCTGACGCTAACCCTACTTGTCCTGACGCTAACCCTACTTGTCCTGATGCTAACCCTAGTTGTCCTGACGCTAACCCTACTTGTCCTGACGCTAACCCTAGTTGTCCTGACGCTAACCCTAATTGTCCTGATGATAACCCTAGTTGTCCTGACGCTAAACCTAGTTGTCCTGACGCTAACCCTAGTTGTCCTGACGCTAACCCTAGTTGTCCTGACGCTAACCCTACTTGTCCTGACGCTAACCAGACTTGTCCTGACGCTAACCCTACTTGTCCTGACGCTAACCCTAGTTGTCCTGACAATAACCCTAGTTGTCCTGATGCTAACCCTAGTTGTCCTGACGCTAACCCTAGTTGTCCTGACGCTAACCCTAGTTGTCCTGGTGCTAACCCTAGTTGTCCTGGCGCTAACCCTAGTTGTCCTGGCGCTAACCCTACTTGTCCTGACGCTAACCCTAGTTGTCCTGACGCTAACCCTAGTTGTCCTGGCGCTAACCCTAGTTGTCCTGGCGCTAACCCTAGTTGTCCTGACGCTAACCCTAGTTGTCCTGGCGCTAAAACTAGTTGTCCTGGCCCTAACCCTAGTTGTCCTGACGCTAACCCTAGTTGTCCTGGCGCTAACCCTAGTTGTCCTGGCGCTAACCCTAGTTGTCCTGACGCTAACCCTTGTTGTCCTGGCGCTAACCCTAGTTGTCCTGGCGCTAACCCTAGTTGTCCTGACGCTAAGCCTAGTTGTCCTGACGCTAACCCTAGTTGTCCTGTCGCTAACCCTAGTTGTCCTGACGCTAACCCTAGTTGTCCTGACGCTAACCCTAGTTGTCCTGACGCTAACCCTACTTGTCCTGACGCTAACCCTAGTTGTCCTGACGCTAACCCTAGTTGTCCTGACGCTAACCCTAGTTGTCCTGACGCTAACCCTAGTTGTCCAGACGCTAACCCTAGTTGTCTTGACGCTAACCCTAGTTGTCCTGACGCTAACCCTAGTTGTCCTGACGCTAACCCTACTTGTCCTGACGCTAACCCTAGTTGTCCTGACGCTAACCCTACTTGTCCTGACGCTAACCCTAGTTGTCCTGACGCTAACCCTAGTTGTCCTGACGCTAACCCTAGTTGTCCTGATGCTAACCCTAGTTGTCCTGACGCTAACCCTAGTTGTCCTGACGCTAACCCTAGTTGTCCTGACGCTAACCCTAGCTGTCCTGACGCTAACCCTAGTTATCCAGACGCTAACCCTAGTTGTCCTGACGCTAACCCTAGTTGTCCTGACGCTAACCCTAGTTGTCCAGACGCTAACCCTAGTTGTCCTGACGCTAACCCTAGTTGTCCTGACGCTAACCCTAGTTGTCCTGACGCTAACCCTAGTTGTCCTGACGCTAACCCTAGTTGTCCTGGCGCTAACCCTAGTTGTCCTGGCGCTAACCCTAGTTGTCCTGACGCTAACCCTAGTTGTCCTGACGCTAACCCTAGTTGTCCAGACGCTAACCCTAGTTGTCCTGACGCTAACCCTAGTTGTCCTGACGCTAACCCTAGTTGTCCTGACGCTAACCCTAGTTGTCCAGACGCTAACCCTAGTTGTCCTGACGCTAACCCTAGTTGTCCTGGCGCTAACCCTAGTTGTCCTGACGCTAACCCTAGTTGTCCTGATGCTAACCCTAGTTGTCCTGACGCTAACCCTAGTTGTCCTGGAGCTAACCCTAGTTGTCCTGGCGCTAACCCTAGTTGTCCTGACGCTAACCCTAGTTGTCCTGGCGCTAACCCTAGTTGTCCTGGCGCTAACCCTAGTTGTCCTGATGCTAACCCTAGTTGTCCTGGCGCTAATCCTAGTTGTCCTGACGCTAACCCTAGTTGTCCTGACGCTAACCCTAGTTGTCCTGACGCTAACCCTACTTGTCCTGAGCGCTAACCCTACTTGTCCTGACGCTAACCGTAGTTGTCCTGACGCTAACCCTAGTTGTCCTGACGCTTACCCTACTTGTCCTGACGCTAACCCTAGTTGTCCTAACGCTAACCCTAGTTGTCCTGACGCTAACCCTAGTTGTCCTGATGCCAACCCTAGCTGTCCTGACGCTAACCCTAGTTGTCCAGACGCTAACCCTAGTTGTCCTGACGCTAACCCTAGTTGTCCTGACGCTAACCCTAGTTGTCCAGACGCTAACCCTAGTTGTCCTGACGCTAACCCTAGTTGTCCTGACGCTAACCCTAGTTGTCCTGACGCTAACCCTAGTTGTCCAGACGCTAACCCTAGTTGTCCTGACGCTAACCCTAGTTGTCCTGGCGCTAACCCTAGTTGTCCTGGCGCTAACCCTAGTTGTCCTGACGCTAACCCTAGTTGTCCTGACGCTAACCCTAGTTGTCCTGACGCTAACCCTAGTTGTCCAGACGCTAACCCTAGTTGTCCTGACGCTAACCCTAGTTGTCCTGACGCTAACCCTAGTTGTCCTGATGCTAACCCTAGTTGTCCAGACGCTAACCCTAGTTGTCCTG
Source organism: Phyllobates terribilis (assembly GCF_046119375.1). Lineage (NCBI taxonomy): Eukaryota > Metazoa > Chordata > Amphibia > Anura > Dendrobatidae > Phyllobates > Phyllobates terribilis. The sequence continues at coordinate 7,386 of NW_027364732.1, forward strand.
ACGCTAACCCTAGTTGTCCTGACGCTAACCCTAGTTGTCCTGATGCTAACCCTAGTTGTCCTGACGCTAACCCTAGTTGTCCTGACGCTAACCCTAGTTGTCCTGGTGCTAACCCTAGTTGTCCTGGCGCTAACCCTAGTTGTCCTGGCGCTAACCCTACTTGTCCTGACGCTAACCCTTGTTGTCCTGGCGCTAACCCTAGTTGTCCTGGCGCTAACCCTAGTTGTCCTGACGCTAACCCTAGTTGTCCTGGCGCTAACCCTAGTTGTCCTGACGCTAACCCTAGTTGTCCTGACGCTAACTCTAGTTGTCCTGGCGCTAACCCTAGTTGTCCTGGCGCTAACCCTAGTTGTCCTGACGCTAACCCTAGTTGTCCTGACGCTAACACTTGTTGTCCTGGCGCTAACCCTAGTTGTCCTGGCGCTAACCCTAGTTGTCCTGACGCTAAGCCTAGTTGTCCTGACGCTAACCCTAGTTGTCCTGGCGCTAACCCTAGTTGTCCTGACGCTAACCCTAGTTGTCCTGACGCTAACCCTAGTTGTCCTGGTGCTAACCCTAGTTGTCCTGGCGCTAACCCTAGTTGTCCTGGCGCTAACCCTACTTGTCCTGACGCTAACCCTAGTTGTCCTGACGCTAACCCTAGTTGTCCTGGCGCTAACCCTAGTTGTCCTGACGCTAACCCTAGTTGTCCTGGCGCTAACCCTAGTTGTCCTGGCGCTAACCCTAGTTGTCCTGGCGCTAACCCTAGTTGTCCTGGCGCTAACCCTAGTTGTCCTGACGCTAACCCTAGTTGTCCTGACGCTAACCCTTGTTGTCCTGGCGCTAACCCTAGTTGTCCTGGCGCTAACCCTAGTTGTCCTGACGCTAAGCCTAGTTGTCCTGACGCTAACCCTAGTTGTCCTGGCGCTAACCCTAGTTGTCCTGACGCTAACCCTAGTTGTCCTGACGCTAACCCTAGTTGTCCTGACGCTAACCGTACTTGTCCTGACGCTAACCCTAGTTGTCCTGACGCTAACCCTAGTTGTCCTGACGCTAACCCTAGTTGTCCTGACGCTAACCCTAGTTGTCCTGACGCTTACCCTACTTGTCCTGGCGCTAACCCTAGTTGTCCTGACGCTAACCCTAGTTGTCCTGACGCTAACACTTGTTGTCCTGGCGCTAACCCTAGTTGTCCTGGCGCTAACCCTAGTTGTCCTGACGCTAAGCCTAGTTGTCCTGACGCTAACCCTAGTTGTCCTGGCGCTAACCCTAGTTGTTCTGACGCTAACCCTAGTTGTCCTGACGCTAACCCTAGTTGTCCTGACGCTAACCCTATTTGTCCTGACGCTAACCCTAGTTGTCCTGACGCTAACCCTAGTTGTCCTGATGCTAACCCTAGTAGTCCTGACGCTAACCCTAGTTGTCCTGACGCTAACCCTAGTTGTCCTGGTGCTAACCCTAGTTGTCCTGGCGCTAACCCTAGTTGTCCTGGCGCTAACCCTACTTGTCCTGACGCTAACCCTAGTTGTCCTGACGCTAACCCTAGTTGTCCTGGCGCTAACCCTAGTTGTCCTGACGCTAACCCTAGTTGTCCTGGCGCTAACCCTAGTTGTCCTGACGCTAACCCTAGTTGTCCTGACACTAACCCTAGTTGTCCTGATGCTAACCCTAGTTGTCCTGACGCTAACCCTAGTTGTCCTGACGCTAACCCTAGTTGTCTTGACGCTAACCCTAGTTGTCCTGACGCTAACCCTAGTTGTCCTGACGCTAACCCTAGTTGTCCTGACGCTAACCCTACTTGTCCTGACGCTAACCCTAGTTGTCCTGACGCTAACCCTACTTGTCCTGACGCTAACCCTAGTTGTCCTGACGCTAACCCTAGTTGTCCTGACGCTAACCCTAGTTGTCCTGACGCTAACCCTACTTGTCCTGACGCTAACCCTAGTTGTCCTGACGCTAACCCTAGTTGTCCTGACGCTAACCCTAGTTGTCCTGATGCTAACCCTACTTGTCCTGACGCTAACCCTACTTGTCCTGACGCTAACCCTAGTTGTCCTGACGCTAACCCTAGTTGTCCTGACGCTTACCCTACTTGTCCTGACGCTAACCCTAGTTGTCCTGACGCTAACCCTAGTTGTCCTGACGCTAACCCTAGTTGTCCTGACGCTAACCCTAGTTGTCCTGACGCTAACCCTACTTGTCCTAACGCTAACCCTAGTTGTCCTGACGCTAACCCTAGTTGTCCTGAAGCTAAACCTACTTGTCCTCACGCTAACCCTAGTTGTCCTGACGCTAACCCTAGTTGTCCTGACGCTAACCCTAGTTGTCCTGGCGCTAACCCTAGTTGTCTTGACGCTAACCCTAGTTGTCCTGACGCTAACCCTAGTTGTCCTGACGCTAACTCTAGTTGTCCTGACGCTAACCCTAGTTGTCCTGACGCTAACCCTAGTTGTCCTGATGCTAACCCTACTTGTCCTGACGCTAACCCTAGTTGTCCTGATGCTAACCCTACTTGTCCTGACGCTAACCTTAGTTGTCCTGACGCTAACCCTAGTTGTCCTGACGCTAACCCTATTTGTCCTGACGCTAACCCTAGTTGTCTTGACGCTAACCCTAGTTGTCCTGACGCTAAACCTAGTTGTCCTGATGCTAACCCTACTTGTCCTGACGCTAACCCTAGTTGTCCTGACGCTAACCCTAGTTGTCCTGACGCTAACCCTAGTTGTCCTGACGCTAACCCTAGTTGTCCTGACGCTAACCCTAGTTGTCCTGATGCTAACCCTACTTGTCCTGACGCTAACCCTACTTGTCCTGACGCTAACCCTAGTTGTCCTGACGCTAACCTTAGTTGTCCTGACGCTAACCCTAGTTGTCCTGACGCTAACCCTACTTGTCCTGACGCTAACCCTAGTTGTCTTGACGCTAACCCTTGTTGTCCTGTTGCTAAACCTAGTTGTCCTGACGCTAACCCTACTTGTCCTGACGCTAACCCTAGTTGTCCTGACGCTAACCCTAGTTGTCCTGACGCTAACCCTAGTTGTCCTGGCGCTAACCCTAGTTGTCTTGACGCTAACCCTAGTTGTCCTGACGCTAACCCTAGTTGTCCTGACGCTAACTCTAGTTGTCCTGACGCTAACCCTAGTTGTCCTGACGCTAACCCTACTTGTCCTGACGCTAACCCTAGTTGTCCTGACGCTAACCCTAGTTGTCCTGACGCTAACCCTACTTGTCCTAACGCTAACCCTAGTTGTCCTGACGCTAACCCTAGTTGTCCTGAAGCTAAACCTACTTGTCCTCACGCTAACCCTAGTTGTCCTGACGCTAACCCTAGTTGTCCTGACGCTAACCCTAGTTGTCCTGGCGCTAACCCTAGTTGTCTTGACGCTAACCCTAGTTGTCCTGACGCTAACCCTAGTTGTCCTGACGCTAACTCTAGTTGTCCTGACGCTAACCCTAGTTGTCCTGACGCTAACCCTAGTTGTCCTGATGCTAACCCTACTTGTCCTGACGCTAACCCTAGTTGTCCTGATGCTAACCCTACTTGTCCTGACGCTAACCTTAGTTGTCCTGACGCTAACCCTAGTTGTCCTGACGCTAACCCTATTTGTCCTGACGCTAACCCTAGTTGTCTTGACGCTAACCCTAGTTGTCCTGACGCTAAACCTAGTTGTCCTGACGCTAACCCTACTTGTCCTGACGCTAACCCTAGTTGTCCTGACGCTAACCCTAGTTGTCCTGACGCTAACCCTACTTGTCCTGACGCTAACCCTAGTTGTCCTGACGCTAACCCTAGTTGTCCTGATGCTAACCCTACTTGTCCTGACGCTAACCCTACTTGTCCTGACGCTAACCCTAGTTGTCCTGACGCTAACCTTAGTTGTCCTGACGCTAACCCTAGTTGTCCTGGCGCTAACCCTACTTGTCCTGACGCTAACCCTAGTTGTCTTGACGCTAACCCTAGTTGTCCTGATGCTAAACCTAGTTGTCCTGACGCTAACCCTACTTGTCCTGACGCTAACCCTAGTTGTCCTGACGCTAACCCTAGTTGTCCTGACGCTAACCCTAGTTGTCCTGACGCTAACCCTAGTTGTCCTGGCGCTAACCCTAGTTGTCTTGACGCTAACCCTAGTTGTCCTGACGCTAACCCTAGTTGTCCTGACGCTAACCTTAGTTGTCCTGACGCTAACCCTAGTTGTCCTGACGCTAACCCTACTTGTCCTGACGCTAACCCTAGTTGTCTTGACGCTAACCCTAGTTGTCCTGACGCTAAACCTAGTTGTCCTGACGCTAACCCTACTTGTCCTGACGCTAACCCTAGTTGTCCTGACGCTAACCCTAGTTGTCCTGACGCTAACCCTAGTTGTCCTGACGCTAACCCTAGTTGTCCTGGCGCTAACCCTAGTTGTCCTGGCGCTAACCCTAGTTGTCCTGACGCTAACCCTAGTTGTCCTGACGCTAACCCTAGTTGTCTTGACGCTAACCCTAGTTGTCCTGACGCTAACCCTAGTTGTCCTGATGCTAACCCTACTTGTCCTGACGCTAACCCTACTTGTCCTGACGCTAACCCTAGTTGTCCTGACGCTAACCCTAGTTGTCCTGACGCTTACCCTACTTGTCCTGACGCTAACCCTAGTTGTCCTGACGCTAACCCTAGTTGTCCTGACGCTAACCCTAGTTGTCCTGACGCTAACCCTAGTTGTCCTGACGCTAACCCTAGTTGTCCTGACGCTAACCCTAGTTGTCCTGACGCTAACCCTAGTTGTCCTGACGCTAACCCTACTTGTCCTGACGCTAACCCTAGTTGTCCTGATGCTAACCCTACTTGTCCTGACGCTAACCCTAGTTGTCCTGATGCTAACCCTAGTTGTCCTGACGCTAACCCTAGTTGTCCTGACGCTAACCCTACTTGTCCTGACGCTAACCCTAGTTGTCCTGACGCTAACTCTAGTTGTCCTGACGCTAACCCTAGTTGTCCTGACGCTAACCCTAGTTGTCCTGACGCTAACCCTAGTTGTCCTGACGCTAACCCTAGTTGTCCTGACGCTAACCCTAGTTGTCTTGACGCTAACCCTAGTTGTCCTGATGCTAACCCTAGTTGTCCTGACGCTAACTCTAGTTGTCCTGACGCTAACCCTAGTTGTCCTGACGCTAACCCTAGTTGTCCTGACGCTAACCCTACTTGTCCTGACGCTAACCCTACTTGTCCTGACGCTAACCCTAGTTGTCCTGACGCTAACCCTAGTTGTCCTGACGCTAACCCTAGTTGTCCTGACGCTAACCCTAGTTGTCCTGGCGCTAACCCTAGTTGTCCTGGCGCTAACCCTAGTTGTCCTGACGCTAACCCTAGTTGTCCTGACGCTAACCCTAGTTGTCCTGACGCTAACCCTAGTTGTCCTGACGCTAACCCTAGTTGTCCTGGCGCTAACCCTAGTTGTCCTGACGCTAAGTCTAGTTGTCCTGACGCTAACCCTAGTTGTCCTGGCGCTAACCCTAGTTGTCCTGACGCTAACCCTACTTGTCCTGACGCTAACCCTACTTGTCCTGACGCTAACCCTACTTGTCCTGACGCTAACCCTAGTTGTCCTGACGCTAACCCTAGTTGTCCTGATGCTAACCCTAGTTGTCTTGACGCTAACCATAGTTGTCCTGACGCTAACCCTAGTTGTCCTGACGCTTACCCTAGTTGTCCTGACGCTAAACCTACATGTCCTGACGCTAGCCCTAGTTGTCCTGACGCTAACCCTACTTGTCCTGACGTTAACCCTAGTTGTCCTGACGCTAACCCTACTTGTTCTGACGCTAACCCTAGTTGTCCTGACGCTAACCCTAGTTGTCCTGATGCTAACCCTACTTGTCCTGACGCTAACCCTACTTGTCCTGATGCTAACCCTAGTTTTCCTGACGCTTACCCTACTTGTCCTGATGCTAACCCTAGTTGTCCTGACGCTAACCCTAGTTGTCCTGACGCTAACCCTAGTTGTCCTGACGCTAACCCTACTTGTCCTGACGCTAACCCTAGTTGTCCTGACGCTAACTCTAGTTGTCCTGACGCTAACCCTAGTTGTCCTGACGCTAACCCTAGTTGTCCTGACGCTAACCCTAGTTGTCCTGACGCTAACCCTAGTTGTCCTGACGCTAACCCTAGTTGTCCTGACGCTAACCCTAGTTGTCTTGACGCTAACCCTAGTTGTCCTGACGCTAACCCTAGTTGTCCTGACGCTAACTCTAGTTGTCCTGACGCTAACCCTAGTTGTCCTGACGCTAACCCTAGTTGTCCTGACGCTAACCCTACTTGTCCTGACGCTAACCCTAGTTGTCCTGACGCTAACCCTAGTTGTCCTGACGCTAACCCTAGTTGTCCTGACGCTAACCCTAGTTGTCCTGACGCTAACCCTAGTTGTCCTGGCGCTAACCCTAGTTGTCCTGGCGCTAACCCTAGTTGTCCTGACGCTAACCCTAGTTGTCCTGACGCTAACCCTAGTTGTCCTGACGCTAACCCTAGTTGTCCTGACGCTAACCCTAGTTGTCCTGGCGCTAACCCTAGTTGTCCTGACGCTAAGCCTAGTTGTCCTGACGCTAACCCTAGTTGTCCTGGCGCTAACCCTAGTTGTCCTGACGCTAACCCTACTTGTCCTGACGCTAACCCTAGTTGTCCTGACGCTAACCCTAGTTGTCCTGACGCTAACCCTAGTTGTCTTGACGCTAACCCTAGTTGTCCTGACGCTAACCCTAGTTGTCCTGACGCTTACCCTAGTTGTCCTGACGCTAAACCTACTTGTCCTGACGCTAACCCTAGTTGTCCTGACGCTAACCCTACTTGTCCTGACGTTAACCCTAGTTGTCCTGACGCTAACCCTAGTTGTCCTGACGCTAACCCTACTTGTCCTGACGCTAACCCTAGTTGTCCTGACGCTAACCCTAGTTGTCCTGACGCTAACCCTACTTGTCCTGACGCTAACCCTACTTGTCCTGACGCTAACCCAAGTTTTCCTGACGCTTACCCTACTTGTCCTGACGCTAACCCTAGTTGTCCTGACGCTAACCCTAGTTGTCCTGACGCTAACCCTAGTTGTCCTGACGCTAACCCTAGTTGTCCAGACGCTAACCCTAGTTGTCCTGACGCTAACCCTAGTTGTCCTGACGCTAACCCTAGTTGTACTGACGCTAACCCTAGTTGTCCTGGCGCTAACCCTAGTTGTCCTGGCGCTAACCCTAGTTGTCCTGACGCTAACCCTAGTTGTCCTGGCGCTAACCCTAGTTGTCCTGGCGCTAACCCTAGTTGTCCTGACGCTAACCCTAGTTGTCCTGGCGCTAACCCTAGTTGTCCTGGCGCTAACCCTAGTTGTCATGACGCTAACCCTAGTTGTCCTGACGCTAACCCTAGTTGTCCTGGCGCTAACCATAGTTGTCCTGGCGCTAACCCTAGTTGTCCTGACGCTAAGCCTAGTTGTCCTGACGCTAACCCTAGTTGTCCTGGCGCTAACCCTAGTTGTCTTGACGCTAACCCTAGTTGTCCTGATGCTAACCCTAGTTGTCCTGACGCTAACCCTAGTTGTCCTGACGCTAACCCTAGTTGTCCTGACGCTAACCCTACTTGTCCTGATGCTAACCCTAGTTGTCCTGACGCTAACCCTACTTGTCCTGACGCTAACCTTAGTTGTCCTGACGCTAACCCTAGTTGTCCTGACGCTAACCCTACTTGTCCTGACGCTAACCCTACTTGTCCTGACGCTAACCCTAGTTGTCTTGACGCTAACCCTAGTTGTCCTGACGCTAAACCTAGTTGTCCTGACGCTAACCCTACTTGTCCTGACGCTAACCCTAGTTGTCCTGACGCTAACCCTAGTTGTCCTGACGCTAACCCTAGTTGTCCTGGCGCTAACCCTACTTGTCCTGACGCTAACCCTAGTTGTCCTGACGCTAACCCTAGTTGTCCTGACGCTAACCCTAGTTGTCCTGATGCTAACCCTAGTTGTCCTGACGCTAACCCTAGTTGTCCTGACGCTAACCCTAGTTGTCCTGACGCTAACCCTAGTTGTCCTGACGCTAACCCTAGTTGTCCTGACGCTAACCCTACTTGTCCTGACGCTAACCCTAGTTGTCCTGATGCTAACCCTACTTGTCCTGACGCTAACCCTAGTTGTCCTGACGCTAACCCTAGTTGTCCTGACGCTAACCCTAGTTGTCCTGACGCTAACCCTACTTGTCCTGACGCTAACCCTAGTTGTCCTGACGCTAACTCTAGTTGTCCTGACGCTAACCCTAGTTGTCCTGACGCTAACCCTAGTTGTCCTGACGCTAACCCTAGTTGTCCTGACGCTAACCCTAGTTGTCCTGACGCTAACCCTAGTTGTCCTGACGCTAACCCTAGTTGTCTTGACGCTAACCCTAGTTGTCCTGACGCTAACCCTAGTTGTCCTGACGCTAACTCTAGTTGTCCTGACGCTAACCCTAGTTGTCCTGACGCTAACCCTAGTTGTCCTGACGCTAACCTTACTTGTCATGACGCTAACCCTAGTTGTCCTGACGCTAACCCTAGTTGTCCTGACGCTAACCCTAGTTGTCCTGACGCTAACCCTAGTTGTCCTGACGCTAACCCTAGTTGTCCTGGCGCTAACCCTAGTTGTCCTGGTGCTAACCCTAGTTGTCCTGACGCTAACCCTAGTTGTCCTGGCGCTAACCCTAATTGTCCTGATGCTAACCCTAGTTGTCCTGACGCTAACCCTAGTTGTCCTGACGCTAACGCTAGTTGTCCTGGCGCTAACCCTAATTGTCCTGATGCTAACCCTAGTTGTCCTGACGCTAACCCTAGTTGTCCTGACGCTAACCCTAGTTGTCCTGACGCTAACCCTAGTTGTCCTGATGCTAACCCTAGTTGTCCTGACGCTAACCCTAGTTGTCCTGACGCTAACCCTAGTTGTCCTGACGCTAACCCTACTTGTCCTGACGCTAACCCTAGTTGTCCTGACGCTAACCCTACTTGTCCTGACGCTAACCTTAGTTGTCCTGACGCTAACCCTAGTTGTCCTGACGCTAACCCTACTTGTCCTGACGCTAACCCTACTTGTCCTGACGCTAACCCTAGTTGTCCTGACGCTAACCCTAGTTGTCCTGACGCTAACCCTAGTTGTCCTGACGCTAACCCTAGTTGTCCTGGCGCTAACCCTAGTTGTCCTGGCGCTAACCCTAGTTGTCCTGACGCTAACCCTAGTTGTCCTGACGCTAACCCTAGTTGTCTTGACGCTAACCCTAGTTGTCCTGACGCTAACCCTAGTTGTCCTGATGCTAACCCTACTTGTCCTGACGCTAACCCTACTTGTCCTGACGCTAACCCTAGTTGTCCTGACGCTTACCCTACTTGTCCTGACGCTAACCCTAGTTGTCCTGACGCTAACCCTAGTTGTCCTGACGCTAACCCTAGTTGTCCTGACGCTAACCCTACTTGTCCTGACGCTAACCCTAGTTGTCCTGACGCTAACCCTACTTGTCCTGACGCTAACCCTAGTTGTCCTGACGCTAACCCTAGTTGTCCTGACGCTAACCCTACTTGTCCTGACGCTAACCCTAGTTGTCCTGACGCTAACTCTAGTTGTCCTGACGCTAACCCTAGTTGTCCTGACGCTAACCCTAGTTGTCCTGACGCTAACCCTAGTTGTCCTGACGCTAACCCTAGTTGTCCTGATGCTAACCCTAGTTGTCCTGACGCTAACCCTAGTTGTCTTGACGCTAACCCTAGTTGTCCTGACGCTAACCCTAGTTGTCCTGACGCTAACTCTAGTTGTCCTGACGCTAACCCTAGTTGTCCTGACGCTAACCCTAGTTGTCCTGACGCTAACCTTACTTGTCATGACGCTAACCCTAGTTGTCCTGACGCTAACCCTAGTTGTCCTGACGCTAACCCTAGTTGTCCTGACGCTAACCCTAGTTGTCCTGACGCTAACCCTAGTTGTCCTGGCGCTAACCCTAGTTGTCCTGGCGCTAACCCTAGTTGTCCTGACGCTAACCCTAGTTGTCCTGACGCTAACCCTAGTTGTCCTGACGCTAACCCTAGTTGTCCTGACGCTAACCCTAGTTGTCCTGGCGCTAACCCTAGTTGTCCTGACGCTAAGCCTAGTTGTCCTGACGCTAACCCTAGTTGTCCTGGCGCTAACCCTAGTTGTCCTGACGCTAACCCTACTTGTCCTGACGCTAACCCTAGTTGTCCTGACGCTAACCCTAGTTGTCCTGACGCTAACCCTAGTTGTCCTGACGCTAACCCTAGTTGTCTTGACGCTAACCCTAGTTGTCCTGACGCTAACCCTAGTTGTCCTGACGCTTACCCTAGTTGTCCTGACGCTAAACCTACTTGTCCTGACGCTAACCCTAGTTGTCCTGATGCTAACCCTACTTGTCCTGACGTTAACCCTAGTTGTCCTGACGCTAACCCTAGTTGTCCTGACGCTAACCCTACTTGTCCTGACGCTAGCCCTAGTTGTCCTGACGCTAACCCTAGTTGTCCTGATGCTAACCCTACTTGTCCTGACGCTAACCCTACTTGTCCTGATGCTAACCCTACTTGTCCTGACGCTAACCCTACTTGTCCTGACGCTAACCCTAGTTGTCCTGACGCTAAGCCTAGTTGTCCTGACGCTAACCCTAGTTGTCCTGGCGCTAACCCTAGTTGTCCTGACGCTAACCCTACTTGTCCTGACGCTAACCCTACTTGTCCTGACGCTAACCCTAGTTGTCCTGACGCTAACCCTAGTTGTCCTGACGCTAACCCTAGTTGTCTTCACGCTAACCCTAGTTGTCCTGACGCTAACCCTAGTTGTCCTGACGCTTACCCTAGTTGTCCTGACGCTAAACCTACTTGTCCTGACGCTAACCCTAGTTGTCCTGACGCTAACCCTACTTGTCCTGACGTTAACCCTAGTTGTCCTGACGCTAACCCTAGTTGTCCTGACGCTAACCCTACTTGTCCTGACGCTAACCCTAGTTGTCCTGACGCTAACCCTAGTTGTCCTGATGCTAACCCTACTTGTCCTGACGCTAACCCTACTTGTCCTGACGCTAACCCTAGTTTTCCTGACGCTTACCCTACTTGTCCTGACGCTAACCCTAGTTGTCCTGACGCTAACCCTAGTTGTCCTGACGCTAACCCTAGTTGTCCTGACGCTAACCCTAGTTGTCCAGATGCTAACCCTAGTTGTCCTGACGCTAACCCTAGTTGTCCTGATGCTAACCCTAGTTGTCCTGACGCTAACCCTAGTTGTCCTGGCGCTAACCCTAGTTGTCCTGGCGCTAACCCTAGTTGTCCTGGCGCTAACCCTAGTTGTCCTGACGCTAACCCTAGTTGTCCTGGCGCTAACCCTAGTTGTCCTGGCGCTAACCCTAGTTGTCCTGACGCTAACCCTAGTTGTCCTGGCGCTAACCCTAGTTGTCCTGGCGCTAACCCTAGTTGTCATGACGCTAACCCTAGTTGTCCTGACGCTAACCCTAGTTGTCCTGGCGCTAACCCTAGTTGTCCTGGCGCTAACCCTAGTTGTCCTGACGCTAAGCCTAGTTGTCCTGACGCTAACCCTAGTTGTCCTGGTGCTAACCCTAGTTGTCTTGACGCTAACCCTAGTTGTCCTGATGCTAACCCTAGTTGTCCTGACGCTAACCCTAGTTGTCCTGACGCTAACCCTAGTTGTCCTGACGCTAACCCTACTTGTCCTGACGCTAACCCTAGTTGTCCTGACGCTAACCCTACTTGTCCTGACGCTAACCTTAGTTGTCCTGACGCTAACCCTAGTTGTCCTGACGCTAACCCTACTTGTCCTGACGCTAACCCTAGTTGTCTTGACGCTAACCCTAGTTGTCCTGACGCTAAACCTAGTTGTCCTGACGCTAACCCTACTTGTCCTGACGCTAACCCTACTTGTCCTGACGCTAACCCTAGTTGTCCTGACGCTAACTCTAGTTGTCCTGACGCTAACCCTAGTTGTCCTGACGCTAACCCTAGTTGTACTGACGCTAACCCTAGTTGTCTTGACGCTAACCCTAGTTGTCCTGACGCTAACCCTAGTTGCCCTGACGCTAACCCTACTTGTCCTGACGCTAACCCTAGTTGTCCTCACGCTAACCCTAGTTGTCCAGACGCTAACCCTAGTTGTCCTGACGCTAACCCTAGTTGTCCTGACGCTAACCCTACTTGTCCTGACGCTAACCCTACTTGTCCTGACGCTAACCCTAGTTGTCCTGACGCTAACCCTAGTTGTCCTGACGCTAATCCTAGTTGTCCTGACGCTAACCCTAGTTGTCCTGACGCTAACCCTAGTTGTCCTGACGCTAACCCTAGTTGTACTGACGCTAACCCTACTTGTCCTGACGCTAACCCTACTTGTCCTGACGCTAACCCTAGTTGTGCTGATGCTAACCCTACTTGTCCTAACGCTAACCCTACTTGTCCTGACGCTAACCCTACTTGTCCTGACGCTAACCCTACTTGTCCTGACGCTAACCCTAGTTGTCCTGACGCTAACCCTAGTTGTCCTGACGCTAACCCTAGTTGTACTGACGCTAACCCTAGTTGTCCTGACGCTAACCCTAGTTGTCCTGACGCTAACCCTAGTTGTCCTGACGCTAACCCTAGTTGTCCTGACGCTAACCCTAGTTGTACTGACGCTAACCCTAGTTGTCCTGACGCTAACCCTAGTTGTCCTGACGCTAACCCTAGTTGTCCTGACGCTAACCCTAGTTGTCCTGACGCTAACCCTACTTGTCCTGACGCTAACCCTAGTTGTCCTGACGCTAACCCTAGTTGTCCTGACGCTAACCCTAGTTGTCCTGACGCTAACCCTACTTGTCCTGACGCTAACCCTACTTGTCCTGACGCTAACCCTAGTTGTCCTGACGCTAACCCTAGTTGTCCTGACGCTAACCCTAGTTGTCCTGACGCTAATCCTAGTTGTCCTGACGCTAACCCTAGTTGTCCTGACGCTAACCCTAGTTGTCCTGACGCTAACCCTAGTTGTCCTGACGCTAACCCTACTTGTCCTGACGCTAACCCTAGTTGTCCTGACGCTAACCCTAGTTGTCCTGACGCTAACCCTACTTGTCCTGACGCTAACCCTAGTTGTCCTGACGCTAACCCTAGTTGTCCTGACGCTAACCCTAGTTGTCCTGACGCTAACCCTAGTTGTCCTGACGCTAACCCTAGTTGTCCTGACGCTAACCCGAGTTGTCCTGACGCTAACCCGAGTTGTCCTGACGTTAACCCTAGTTGTCCTGACGCTAACCCGAGTTGTCCTGACGCTAACCCTAGTTGTCCTGACGCTAACCCTAGTTGTCCTGACGCTAACCCGAGTTGTCCTGACGCTAACCCGAGTTGTCCTGACGTTAACCCGAGTTGTCCTGACGCTAACCCGAGTTGTCCTGACGCTAACCCGAGTTGTCCTGACGCTAACCCGAGTTGTCCTGACGCTAACCCGAGTTGTCCTGGCGCTAACCCGAGTTGTCCTGACGCTAACCCTAATTGTCCTGACGCTAACCCGAGTTGTCCTGACGCTAACCCTAGTTGTCCTGACGCTAACCCTAGTTGTCCTGACGCTAACCCTAGTTGTCCTGATGCTAACCCTAGTTGTCCTGAAGCTAACCCTACTTGTCATGACGCTAACCCTAGTTGTCCTGACGCTAACCCTAGCTGTCCTGACGCGAACTCTACTTGTCCTGACGCTAACCCTAGTTGTCCTGACGCTAACCCTAGTTGTCCTGACGCTAACCCTACTTGTCCTGACGCTAACCCTAGTTGTCCTGACGCTAACCCTAGTTGTCCTGACGCTAACCCTAGTTGTCCTGACGCTAACCCTAGATGTCCTGACGCTAACCCTAGTTGTCCTGACGCTAACCCTACTTGTCCTGACGCTAACCCTAGTTGTCCTGATGCTAACCCTACTTGTCCTGACGCTAACCCTACTTGTCCTGACGCTAACCCTAGTTGTCCTGACGCTAACTCTAGTTGTCCTGACGCTAACCCTAGTTGTCCTGACGCTAACCCTAGTTGTACTGACGATAACCCTAGTTGTCTTGACGCTAACCCTAGTTGTCCTGGCGCTAACCCTAGTTGTCTTGACGCTAACCCTAGTTGTCCTGACGCTAACCCTAGTTGACCTGACGCTAACCCTAGTTGTCCTGACGCTAACCCTAGTTGTCCTGACGCTAACCCTAGTTGTACTGACGCTAACCCTAGTTGTCCTGACGCTAACCCTAGTTGTCCTGACGCTAACCCTAGTTGTCCTGACGCTAACCCTAGTTGTCCTGACGCTAACCCTACTTGTCCTGACGCTAACCCTAGTTGTCCTGACGCTAACCCTAGTTGTCCTGACGCTAACCCTACTTGTCCTGACGCTAACCCTACTTGTCCTGACGCTAACCCTAGTTGTCCTGACGCTAACCCTAGTTGTCCTGACGCTAACCCTAGTTGTCCTGACGCTAATCCTAGTTGTCCTGACGCTAACCCTAGTTGTCCTGACGCTAACCCTAGTTGTCCTGATGCTAACCCTAGTTGTCCTGACGCTAACCCTACTTGTCCTGACGCTAACCCTAGTTGTCCTGACGCTAACCCTAGTTGTCCTGACGCTAACCCTACTTGTCCTGACGCTAACCCTAGTTGTCCTGACGCTAACCCTAGTTGTCCTGACGCTAACCCTAGTTGTCCTGACGCTAACCCTACTTGTCCTGACGCTAACCCTAGTTGTCCTGACGCTAACCCGAGTTGTCCTGACGCTAACCCGAGTTGTCCTGACGTTAACCCTAGTTGTCCTGACGCTAACCCGAGTTGTCCTGACGCTAACCCTAGTTGTCCTGACGCTAACCCTAGTTGTCCTGACGCTAACCCGAGTTGTCCTGACGCTAACCCGAGTTGTCCTGACGCTAACCCGAGTTGTCCTTACGCTAACCCGAGTTGCCCTGACGTTAACCCGAGTTGTCCTGACGCTAACCCGAGTTGTCCTGACGCTAACCCGAGTTGTCCTGACGCTAACCCGAGTTGTCCTGACGCTAACCCGAGTTGTCCTGACGCTAACCCGAGTTGTCCTGGTGCTAACCCGAGTTGTCCTGACGCTAACCCTAATTGTCCTGACGCTAACCCGAGTTGTCCTGACGCTAACCCTAGTTGTCCTGACGCTAACCCTAGTTGTCCTGACGCTAACCCTAGTTGTCCTGATGCTAACCCTAGTTGTCCTGAAGCTAACCCTACTTGTCATGACGCTAACCCTAGTTCTCCTGACGCTAACCCTAGCTGTCCTGACGCGAACTCTACTTGTCCTGACGCTAACCCGAGTTGTCCTGACGCTAACCCTAGTTGTCCTGACGCTAACCCTACTTGTCCTGACGCTAACCCTAGTTGTCCTGACGCTAACCCTAGTTGTCCTGACGCTAACCCTAGTTGTCCTGACGCTAACCCTACTTGTCCTGACGCTAACCCTACTTGTCCTGACGCTAACCCTAGTTGTCCTGACGCTAACCCTACTTGTCCTGACGCTAACCCTAGTTGTCCTGACGCTAACCCTACTTGTCCTGACGCTAACCCTAGTTGTCCTGATGCTAACCCTACTTGTCCTGACGCTAACCCTACTTGTCCTGACGCTAACCCTACTTGTCCTGACGCTAACCCTAGTTGTCCTGACGCTAACCCTACTTGTCCTGACGCTAACCCTAGTTGTCCTGACGCTAACCCTACTTGTCCTGACGCTAACCCTAGTTGTCCTGATGCTAACCCTACGTGTCCTGACGCTAACCCTACTTGTCCTGACGCTAACCCTAGTTGTCCTGACGCTAACTCTAGTTGTCCTGACGCTAACCCTAGTTGTCCTGACGCTAACCCTAGTTGTCCTGACGCTAACCCTACTTGTCCTGACGCTAACCCTAGTTGTCTTGACGCTAACCCTAGTTGTCCTGACGCTAAACCTAGTTGTCCTGACGCTAACCCTACTTGTCCTGACGCTAACCCTACTTGTCCTGACGCTAACCCTAGTTGTCCTGACGCTAACTCTAGTTGTCCTGACGCTAACCCTAGTTGTCCTGACGCTAACCCTAGTTGTACTGACGCTAACCCTAGTTGTCTTGACGCTAACCCTAGTTGTCCTGACGCTAACCCTAGTTGTCCTGACGCTAACCCTACTTGTCCTGACGCTAACCCTAGTTGTCCTCACGCTAACCCTAGTTGTCCTGATGCTAACCCTAGTTGTCCTGACGCTAACCCTAGTTGTCCTGACGCTAACCCTAGTTGTCCTGACGCTAACCCTACTTGTCCTGACGCTAACCCTAGTTGTCCTGACGCTAACCCTAGTTGTCCTGACGCTAACCCTAGTTGTCCTGACGCTAACCCTAGTTGTCCTGACGCTAACCCTACTTGTCCTGACGCTAACCCTGCTTGTCCTGACGCTAACCCTAGTTGTGCTGATGCTAACCCTACTTGTCCTAACGCTAACCCTACTTGTCCTGACGCTAACCCTACTTGTCCTGACGCTAACCCTACTTGTCCTGACGCTAACCCTAGTTGTCCTGACGCTAACCCTAGTTGTCCTGACGCTAACCCTAGTTGTACTGACGCTAACCCTAGTTGTCTTGACGCTAACCCTAGTTGTCCTGACGCTAACCCTAGTTGTCCTGACGCTAACCCTAGTTGTCCTGACGCTAACCCTACTTGTCCTGACGCTAACCCTAGTTGTCCTGACGCTAACCCTAGTTGTCCTGACGCTAATCCTAGTTGTCCTGACGCTAACCCTAGTGTCCTGACGCTAACCCTAGTTGTCCTGACGCTAACCCTAGTTGTCCTGACGCTAACCCTACTTGTCCTGACGCTAACCCTAGTTGTCCTGACGCTAACCCTAGTTGTCCTGACGCTAACCCTACTTGTCCTGACGCTAACCCTACTTGTCCTGACGCTAACCCTACTTGTCCTGACGCTAACCCTAGTTGTCCTGACGCTAACCCTAGTTGTCCTGACGCTAACCCTACTTGTCCTGACGCTAACCCTACTTGTCCTGACGCTAACCCTACTTGTCCTGACGCTAACCCTAGTTGTCCTGACGCTAACCCTAGTTGTCCTGATGCTAATCCTAGTTGTCCTGACGCTAATCCTAGTTGTCCTGACGCTAACCCTAGTTGTCCTGACGCTAACCCTAGTTGTCCTGACGCTAATCCTAGTTGTCCTGACGCTAACCCTAGTTGTCCTGACGCTAACCCTACTTGTCCTGACGCTAACCCTAGTTGTCCTGACGCTAACCCGAGTTGTCCTGACGCTAACCCGAGTTGTCCTGACGCTAACCCTAGTTGTCCTGACGCTAACCCGAGTTGTCCTGACGCTAACCCGAGTTGTCCTGACGCTAACCCTAGTTGTCCTGACGCTAACCCTAGTTGTCCTGACGCTAACCCGAGTTGTCCTGACGCTAACCCGAGTTGTCCTGACGCTAACCCGAGTTGTCCTGACGCTAACCCGAGTTGCCCTGACGCTAACCCGAGTTGTCCTGACGCTAACCCGAGTTGTCCTGACGCTAACCCGAGTTGTCCTGACGCTAACCCGAGTTGTCCTGACGCTAACCCGAGTTGTCCTGACGCTAACCCGAGTTGTCCTGACGCTAACCCGAGTTGTCCTGACGCTAACCCTAGTTGTCCTGACGCTAATCCTAGTTGTCCTGACGCTAACCCTAGTTGTCCTGACGCTAACCCTAGTTGTCCTGACGCTAACCCTACTTGTCCTGACGCTAACCCTACTTGTCCTGACGCTAACCCTAGTTGTCCTGACGCTAACCCTAGTTGTCCTGACGCTAACCCTACTTGTCCTGACGCTAACCCTAGTTGTCCTGACGCTAACCCTAGTTGTCCTGACGCTAACCCTACTTGTCCTGATGCTAACCCTACTTGTCCTGACGCTAACCCTAGTTGTCCTGACGCTAACCCTACTTGTCCTGACGCTAACCCTAGTTGTCCTGACGCTAACCCTAGTTGTCCTGACGCTAACCCTACTTGTCCTGACGCTAACCCTAGTTGTCCTGACACTAACCCTAGTTGTCCTGACGCTAACCCTAGTTGTCCTGACGCTAACCCTAGATGTCCTGACGCTAACCCTAGTTGTCCTGACGCTAACCCTACTTGTCCTGACGCTAACCCTACTTGTCCTGACGCTAACACTAGTTGTCCTGATGCTAACCCTACTTGTCCTAACGCTAACCCTACTTGTCCTGATGCTAACCCTACTTGTCCTGACGCTAACCCTACTTGTCCTGACTCTAACTCTAGTTGTCCTGACGCTAACTCTAGTTGTCCTGACGCTAACCCTAGTTGTACTGACGCTAACCCTAGTTGTACTGACGCTAACCCTAGTTGTCTTGACGCTAACCCTAGTTGTCCTGACGCTAACCCTAGTTGTCCTGACGCTAACCCTAGTTGTCCTGACGCTACCCCTGCTTGTCCTGACGCTAACCCTAGTTGTCCTGACGCTAACCCTAGTTGTCCTGACGCTAACCCTAGTTGTCCTGACGCTAACCCTAGTTGTCCTGACGCTAACCCTACTTGTCCTGACGCTAACCCTACTTGTCCTGACGCTAACCCTACTTGTCCTGACGCTAACCCTAGTTGTCCTGACGCTAACCCTAGTTGTCCTGATGCTAATCCTAGTTGTCCTGACGCTAATCCTAGTTGTCCTGACGCTAACCCTAGTTGTCCTGACGCTAACCCTAGTTGTCCTGACGCTAATCCTAGTTGTCCTGACGCTAACCCTAGTTGTCCTGACGCTAACCCTACTTGTCCTGACGCTAACCCTAGTTGTCCTGACGCTAACCCGAGTTGTCCTGACGCTAACCCGAGTTGTCCTGACGCTAACCCTAGTTGTCCTGACGCTAACCCGAGTTGTCCTGACGCTAACCCGAGTTGTCCTGACGCTAACCCTAGTTGTCCTGACGCTAACCCTAGTTGTCCTGACGCTAACCCGAGTTGTCCTGACGCTAACCCGAGTTGTCCTGACGCTAACCCGAGTTGTCCTGACGCTAACCCGAGTTGCCCTGACGCTAACCCGAGTTGTCCTGACGCTAACCCGAGTTGTCCTGACGCTAACCCGAGTTGTCCTGACGCTAACCCGAGTTGTCCTGACGCTAACCCGAGTTGTCCTGACGCTAACCCGAGTTGTCCTGACGCTAACCCGAGTTGTCCTGGCGCTAACCCGAGTTGTCCTGACGCTAACCCTAATTGTCCTGACGCTAACCCGAGTTGTCCTGACGCTAACCCTAGTTGTCCTGACGCTAACCCTAGTTGTCCTGACGCTAACCCTAGTTGTCCTGACGCTAACCCTAGTTGTCCTGATGCTAACCCTAGTTGTCCTGAAGCTAACCCTACTTGTTATGACGCTAACCCTAGTTGTCCTGACGCTAACCCTAGTTGTCCTGACGCTAACCCTAGCTGTCCTGACGCGAACTCTACTTGTCCTGACGCTAACCCTAGTTGTCCTGACGCTAACCCTAGTTGTCCTGACGCTAACCCTACTTGTCCTGACGCTAACCCTAGCTGTCCTGACACGAACCCTACTTGTTCTGACGCTAACCCTAGTTGTCCTGACGCTAACCCTAGTTGTCCTGACGCTAACCCTACTTGTCCTGACGCTAACCCTAGTTGTCCTGACGCTAACCCTAGTTGTCCTGACGCTAACCCTACTTGTCCTGACGCTAACCCTAGTTGTCCTGACGCTAACCCTAGTTGTACTGACGCTAACCCTACTTGTCCTGACGCTAACCCTAGTTGTCCTGACGCTAACCCTAGTTGTCCTGACGCTAACCCTAGTTGTCCTGACGCTAACCCTACTTGTCCTGACGCTAACCCTAGTTGTCCTGACGATAACCCTAGTTGTCCTGACGCTAACCCTAGTTGTCCTGACGCTAACCCTAGTTGTCCTGACGCTAACCCTAGTTGTCCTGACGCTAACCCTACTTGTCCTGACGCTAACCCTACTTGTCCTGACGCTAACCCTAGTTGTCCTGACGCTAACCCTAGTTGTCCTGACGCTAACCCTAGTTGTCCTGACGCTAATCCTAGTTGTCCTGACGCTAACCCTAGTTGTCCTGACGCTAACCCTAGTTGTCCTGACGCTAACCCTAGTTGTCCTGACGCTAACCCTAGTTGTCCTGACGCTAACCCTAGTTGTCCTGACGCTAACCCTAGTTGTCCTGACGCTAACCCTACTTGTCCTGACGCTAACCCTAGTTGTCCTGACGCTAACCCTAGTTGTCCTGACGCTAACCCTAGTTGTCCTGACGCTAACCCTACTTGTCCTGACGCTAACCCTAGTTGTCCTGACGCTAACCCGAGTTGTCCTGACGCTAACGCGAGTTGTCCTGACGCTAACCCTAGTTGTCCTGACGCTAACCCTAGTTGTCCTGACGCTAACCCGAGTTGTCCTGACGCTAACCCGAGATGTCCTGACGCTAACCCGAGTTGCCCTGACGCTAACCCGAGTTGTCATGACGCTAACCCGAGTTGTCCTGACGCTAACCCGAGTTGTCCTGACGCTAACCCGAGTTGTCCTGACGCTAACCCGAGTTGTCCTGGCGCTAACCCGAGTTGTCCTGACGCTAACCCTAATTGTCCTGACGCTAACCCGAGTTGTCCTGACGCTAACCCTAGTTGTCCTGACGCTAACCCTAGTTGTCCTGACGCTAACCCTAGTTGTCCTGACGCTAACCCTAGTTGTCCTGATGCTAACCCTAGTTGTCCTGAAGCTAACCCTACTTGTCATGACGCTAACCCTAGTTGTCCTGACGCTAACCCTAGTTGTCCTGACGCTAACCCTAGCTGTCCTGACGCGAACTCTACTTGTCCTGACGCTATCCCTAGTTGTCCTGATGCTAACCCTAGTTGTCCTGACGCTAACCCTACTTGTCCTGACGCTAACCCTAGTTGTCCTGACGCTAACCCTAGTTGTCCTGACGCTAACCCTACTTGTCCTGATGCTAACCCTAGTTGTCCTGACGCTAACCCTAGTTGTCCTGACGCTAACCCTAGTTGTCCTGACGCTAACCCTACTTGTCCTGACGCTAACCCTAGTTGTCCTGACGCTAACCCTAGTTGTCCTGACGCTAACCCTACTTGTCCTGACGCTAACCCTAATTGTCCTGACGCTAACCCTAGTTGTCCTGACGCTAACCCTAGTTGTCCTGACGCTAACCCGAGTTGCCCTGACGCTAACCCGAGTTGTCCTGACGCTAACCCGAGTTGTCCTGACGCTAACCCGAGTTGCCCTGACGCTAACCCGAGTTGTCCTGACGCTAACCCGAGTTGTCCTGACGCTAACGCGAGTTGTCCTGACGCTAACCCTAGTTGTCCTGACGCTAACCCGAGTTGTCCTGACGCTAACCCGAGTTGTCCTGACGCTAACCCTAGTTGTCCTGACGCTAACCCTAGTTGTCCTGACGCTAACCCGAGTTGTCCTGACGCTAACCCGAGATGTCCTGACGCTAACCCGAGTTGCCCTGACGCTAACCCGAGTTGTCATGACGCTAACCCGAGTTGTCCTGACGCTAACCCGAGTTGTCCTGACGCTAACCCGAGTTGTCCTGACGCTAACCCGAGTTGTCCTGACGCTAACCCTAGTTGTCCTGACGCTAACCCTAGTTGTCCTGACGCTAACCCTAGTTGTCCTGACGCTAACCCTAGTTGTCCTGACGCTAACCCTAGTTGTCCTGACGCTAACCCTAGTTGTCCTGATGCTAACCCTAGTTGTCCTGAAGCTAACCCTACTTGTCATGACGCTAACCCTAGTTGTCCTGACGCTAACCCTAGCTGTCCTGACGCGAACTCTACTTGTCCTGACGCTATCCCTAGTTGTCCTGACGCAAACCCTAGTTGTCCTGACGCAAACCCTAGTTGTCCTGACGCTAACCCTAGTTGTCCTGACGCTAACCCTAGATGTCCTGACGCTAACCCTACTTGTCCTGACGCTAACCCTACTTGTCCTGACGCTAACCCTAGTTGTCCTGATGCTAACCCTACTTGTCCTGACGCTAACCCTCCTTGTCCTGACGCTAACCCTAGTTGTCCTGACGCTAACTCTAGTTGTCCTGACGCTAACCCTAGTTGTCCTGACGCTAACCCTAGTTGTACTGACGATAACCCTAGTTGTCTTGACGCTAACCCTAGTTGTCCTGATGCTAACCCTAGTTGTCCTGACGCTAACCCTAGTTGTCCTGACGCTAACCCTACTTGTCCTGACGCTAACCCTAGTTGTCCTGACGCTAACCCTAGTTGTCCTGACGCTAACCCTAGTTGTCCTGACGCTAACCCTACTTGTCCTGACGCTAACCCTAGTTGTCCTGACGCTAACCCTAGTTGTCCTGACGCTAATCCTAGTTGTCCTGATGCTAACCCTAGTTGTCCTGACGCTAACCCTAGTTGTCCTGACGCTAACCCTACTTGTCCTGACGCTAACCCTACTTGTCCTGACGCTAACCCTAGTTGTCCTGACGCTAACCCTAGTTGTCCTGACGCTAACCCTACTTGTCCTGACGCTAACCCTAGTTGTCCTGACGCTAACCCTACTTGTCCTGACGCTAACCCTACTTGTCCTGACGCTAACCCTACTTGTCCTGACGCTAACCCTAGTTGTCCTGACGCTAACCCTACTTGTACTGACGCTAACCCTAGTTGTCCTGACGCTAACCCTAGTTGTCCTGACGCTAACCCTACTTGTCCTGACGCTAACCCTAGTTGTCCTGACACTAACCCTAGTTGTCCTGACGCTAACCCTAGTTGTCCTGACGCTAACCCTAGATGTCCTGACGCTAACCCTAGTTGTCCTGACGCTAACCCTACTTGTCCTGATGCTAACCCTACTTGTCCTGACGCTAACACTAGTTGTCCTGATGCTAACCCTACTTGTCCTAACGCTAACCCTACTTGTCCTGATGCTAACCCTACTTGTCCTGACGCTAACCCTACTTGTCCTGACTCTAACCCTAGTTGTCCTGACGCTAACTCTAGTTGTCCTGACGCTAACCCTAGTTGTACTGACGCTAACCCTAGTTGTACTGACGCTAACCCTAGTTGTCTTGACGCTAACCCTAGTTGTCCTGACGCTAACCCTAGTTGTCCTGACGCTAACCCTAGTTGTCCTGACGCTACCCCTACTTGTCCTGACGCTAACCCTAGTTGTCCTGACGCTAACCCTAGTTGTCCTGACGCTAACCCTAGTTGTCCTGACGCTAACCCTAGTTGTCCTGACGCTAACCCTACTTGTCCTGACGCTAACCCTACTTGTCCTGACGCTAACCCTAGTTGTCCTGACGCTAACCCTAGTTGTCCTGATGCTAATCCTAGTTGTCCTGACGCTAATCCTAGTTGTCCTGACGCTAACCCTAGTTGTCCTGACGCTAACCCTAGTTGTCCTGACGCTAATCCTAGTTGTCCTGACGCTAACCCTAGTTGTCCTGACGCTAACCCTACTTGTCCTGACGCTAACCCTAGTTGTCCTGACGCTAACCCGAGTTGTCCTGACGCTAACCCGAGTTGTCCTGACGCTAACCCTAGTTGTCCTGACGCTAACCCGAGTTGTCCTGACGCTAACCCGAGTTGTCCTGACGCTAACCCTAGTTGTCCTGACGCTAACCCTAGTTGTCCTGACGCTAACCCGAGTTGTCCTGACGCTAACCCGAGTTGTCCTGACGCTAACCCGAGTTGTCCTGACGCTAACCCGAGTTGCCCTGACGCTAACCCGAGTTGTCCTGACGCTAACCCGAGTTGTCCTGACGCTAACCCGAGTTGTCCTGACGCTAACCCGAGTTGTCCTGACGCTAACCCGAGTTGTCCTGACGCTAACCCGAGTTGTCCTGACGCTAACCCGAGTTGTCCTGGCGCTAACCCGAGTTGTCCTGACGCTAACCCTAATTGTCCTGACGCTAACCCGAGTTGTCCTGACGCTAACCCTAGTTGTCCTGACGCTAACCCTAGTTGTCCTGACGCTAACCCTAGTTGTCCTGACGCTAACCCTAGTTGTCCTGATGCTAACCCTAGTTGTCCTGAAGCTAACCCTACTTGTTATGACGCTAACCCTAGTTGTCCTGACGCTAACCCTAGTTGTCCTGACGCTAACCCTAGCTGTCCTGACGCGAACTCTACTTGTCCTGACGCTAACCCTAGTTGTCCTGACGCTAACCCTACTTGTCCTGACGCTAACCCTAGCTGTCCTGACACGAACCCTACTTGTTCTGACGCTAACCCTAGTTGTCCTGACGCTAACCCTAGTTGTCCTGACGCTAACCCTACTTGTTCTGACGCTAACCCTAGTTGTCCTGACGCTAACCCTAGTTGTCCTGACGCTAACCCTACTTGTCCTGACGCTAACCCTAGTTGTCCTGACGCTAACCCTAGTTGTACTGATGCTAACCCTACTTGTCCTGACGCTAACCCTAGTTGTCCTGACGCTAACCCTAGTTGTCCTGACGCTAACCCTAGTTGTCCTGACGCTAACCCTACTTGTCCTGACGCTAACCCTAGTTGTCCTGACGATAACCCTAGTTGTCCTGACGCTAACCCTAGTTGTCCTAACGCTAACCCTAGTTGTCCTGACGCTAACCCTAGTTGTCCTGACGCTAACCCTAGTTGTCCTGACGCTAATCCTAGTTGTCCTGACGCTAACCCTAGTTGTCCTGACGCTAACCCTAGTTGTCCTGACGCTAACCCTAGTTGTCCTGACGCTAACCCTAGTTGTCCTGACGCTAACCCTAGATGTCCTGACGCTAACCCTACTTGTCCTGACGCTAACCCTAGTTGTCCTGACGCTAACCCTAGTTGTCCTGACGCTAACCCTAGTTGTCCTGACGCTAACCCTACTTGTCCTGACGCTAACCCTAGTTGTCCTGACGCTAACCCGAGTTGTCCTGACGCTAACGCGAGTTGTCCTGACGCTAACCCTAGTTGTCCTGACGCTAACCCGAGTTGTCCTGACGCTAACCCGAGTTGTCCTGACGCTAACCCTAGTTGTCCTGACGCTAACCCTAGTTGTCCTGACGCTAACCCGAGTTGTCCTGACGCTAACCCGAGATGTCCTGACGCTAACCCGAGTTGCCCTGACGCTAACCCGAGTTGTCATGACGCTAACCCGAGTTGTCCTGACGCTAACCCGAGTTGTCCTGACGCTAACCCGAGTTGTCCTGACGCTAACCCGAGTTGTCCTGACGCTAACCCGAGTTGTCCTGGCGCTAACCCGAGTTGTCCTGACGCTAACCCTAATTGTCCTGACGCTAACCCGAGTTGTCCTGACGCTAACCCTAGTTGTCCTGACGCTAACCCTAGTTGTCCTGACGCTAACCCTAGTTGTCCTGACGCTAACCCTAGTTGTCCTGACGCTAACCCTAGTTGTCCTGACGCTAACCCTAGTTGTCCTGATGCTAACCCTAGTTGTCCTGAAGCTAACCCTACTTGTCATGACGCTAACCCTAGTTGTCCTGACGCTAACCCTAGTTGTCCTGACGCTAACCCTAGCTGTCCTGACGCGAACTCTACTTGTCCTGACGCTATCCCTAGTTGTCCTGATGCTAACCCTAGTTGTCCTGACGCTAACCCTACTTGTCCTGACGCTAACCCTAGTTGTCCTGACGCTAACCCTAGTTGTCCTGACGCTAACCCTACTTGTCCTGATGCTAACCCTAGTTGTCCTGACGCTAACCCTAGTTGTCCTGACGCCAACCCTAGTTGTCCTGACGCTAACCCTACTTGTCCTGACGCTAACCCTAGTTGTCCTGACGCTAACCCTAGTTGTCCTGACGCTAACCCTACTTGTCCTGACGCTAACCCTAATTGTCCTGACGCTAACCCTAGTTGTCCTGACGCCAACCCTAGTTGTCCTGACGCTAACCCGAGTTGCCCTGACGCTAACCCGAGTTGTCCTGACGCTAACCCGAGTTGTCCTGACGCTAACCCGAGTTGCCCTGACGCTAACCCGAGTTGTCCTGACGCTAACCCGAGTTGTCCTGACGCTAACGCGAGTTGTCCTGACGCTAACCCTAGTTGTCCTGACGCTAACCCGAGTTGTCCTGACGCTAACCCGAGTTGTCCTGACGCTAACCCTAGTTGTCCTGACGCTAACCCTAGTTGTCCTGACGCTAACCCGAGTTGTCCTGACGCTAACCCGAGATGTCCTGACGCTAACCCGAGTTGCCCTGACGCTAACCCGAGTTGTCATGACGCTAACCCGAGTTGTCCTGACGCTAACCCGAGTTGTCCTGACGCTAACCCGAGTTGTCCTGACGCTAACCCGAGTTGTCCTGGCGCTAACCCGAGTTGTCCTGACGCTAACCCTAATTGTCCTGACGCTAACCCGAGTTGTCCTGACGCTAACCCTAGTTGTCCTGACGCTAACCCTAGTTGTCCTGACGCTAACCCTAGTTGTCCTGACGCTAACCCTAGTTGTCCTGACGCTAACCCTAGTTGTCCTGACGCTAACCCTAGTTGTCCTGATGCTAACCCTAGTTGTCCTGAAGCTAACCCTACTTGTCATGACGCTAACCCTAGTTGTCCTGACGCTAACCCTAGTTGTCCTGACGCTAACCCTAGCTGTCCTGACGCGAACTCTACTTGTCCTGACGCTATCCCTAGTTGTCCTGACGCAAACCCTAGTTGTCCTGACGCAAACCCTAGTTGTCCTGACGCTAACCCTACTTGTCCTGACGCTAACCCTAGTTGTCCTGACGCTAACCCTAGTTGTCCTGACGCTAACCCTAGTTGTCCTGACGCTAACCCTACTTGTCCTGATGCTAACCCTAGTTGTCCTGACGCTAACCCTAGTTGTCCTGACGCTAACCCTAGTTGTCCTGACGCTAACCCTAGTTGTCCTGACGCTAACCCTAGTTGTCCTGACGCTAACCCTACTTGTCCTGACGCTAACCCTAATTGTCCTGACGCTAACCCTAGTTGTCCTAACGCTAACCCTACTTGTCCTGACGCTAACCCTAGTTGTCCTGACGCTAACCCTACTTGTCCTAACGCTAACCCTACTTGTCCTGAGGCTAACCCTACTTGTCCTGACGCTAACCCTACTTGTCCTGACGCTAACCCTAGTTGTCCTGACGCTAACTCTAGTTGTCCTGACGCTAACCCTAGTTGTCCTGACGCTAACCCTAGTTGTCCTGACGCTAACCCTAGTTGTACTGACGCTAACCCTAGTTGTCTTGACGCTAACCCTAGTTGTCCTGACGCTAACCCTAGTTGTCCTGACGCTAACCCTAGTTGTCCTGACGCTAACCCTACTTGTCCTGACGCTAACCCTAGTTGTCCTGACGCTAACCCTAGTTGTCCTGACGCTAACCCTAGTTGTCCTGACGCTAACCCTAGTTGTCCTGACGCTAACCCTACTTGTCCTGACGCTAACCCTAGTTGTCCTGACGCTAACCCTAGTTGTCCTGACGCTAACCCGAGTTGTCCTGACGCTAACCCGAGTTTTCCTGACGCTAACCCGAGTTGTCCTGAC
Source organism: Phyllobates terribilis (assembly GCF_046119375.1). NCBI lineage: Eukaryota > Metazoa > Chordata > Amphibia > Anura > Dendrobatidae > Phyllobates > Phyllobates terribilis. The sequence goes on from NW_027364732.1 coordinate 34,834, forward strand.
GCTAACCCGAGTTGTCCTGACGCTAACCCGAGTTTTCCTGACGCTAACCCGAGTTGTCCTGACGCTAACCCGAGTTGTCCTGACGCTAACCCTAGTTGTCCTGACGCTAACCCTAGTTGTCCTGACGCTAACCCTAGTTGTCCTGATGCTAACCCTACTTGTCCTGACGCTAACCCTACTTGTCCTGACGCTAACCCTAGTTGTCCTGACGCTAACACTAGTTGTCCTGACGCTAACCCTACTTGTCCTGACGCTAACCCTAGTTGTCCTGACGCTAACCCTAGTTGTCCTGACGCTAACCCTACTTGTCCTGACGCTAACCCTAGTTGTCCTGACGCTAACCCTAGTTGTCCTGACGCTAACCCGAATTTTCCTGACGCTAACCCGAGTTGTCATGACGCTAACCCGAGTTGTCCTGACGCTAACCCGAGTTTTCCTGACGCTAACCCGAGTTGTCCTGACGCTAACCCGAGTTGTCCTGACGCTAACCCGAGTTGTCCTGACGCTAACCCGAGTTGTCCTGACGCTATCCCGAGTTGTCCTGGCGCTAACCCGAGTTGTCCTGACGCTAACCCTAATTGTCCTGACGCTAACCCGAGTTGTCCTGACGCTATCCCGAGTTGTCCTGGCGCTAACCCGAGTTGTCCTGACGCTAACCCTATTTGTCCTGACGCTAACCCGAGTTGTCCTGACGCTAACCCTAGTTGTCCTGACGCTAACCCTAGTTGTCCTGACGCTAACCCTAGTTGTCCTGACGCTAACCCTAGTTGTCCTGACGCTAACCCTATTTGTCCTGATGCTAACCCTAGTTGTCCTGATGCTAACCCTAGTTGTCCTGACGCTAACCCTACTTGTCATGACGCTAAGCCTAGTTGTCCTGACGCTAACCCTAGTTGTCCTGACGCTAACCCTATTTGTCCTGATGCTAACCCTAGTTGTCCTGACGCTAATCCTAGTTGTCCTGACGCTAACCCTACTTGTCATGATGCTAAACCTAGTTGTCCTGACGCTAACCCTAGCTGTTCTGACGAGAACCCTAGTTGTCCTGACGCTAAGCCTAGTTGTCCTGACGCTAACCCTAGTTGTCCTGACGCTAACCCTACTTGTCCTGACGCTAACCCTAGTTGTCCTGACGCTAACCCTATTTGTCCTGACGCTAACCCTACTTGTCCTGATGCTAACCCTAGTTGTCCTGACGCTAACCCTAGTTGTCCTGACGCTAACCCTAGTTGTCCTGACGCTAACCCTACTTGTCCTGACGCTAACCCTACTTGTCCTGACGCTAACCCTAGTTGTCCTGATGCTAACCCTACTTGTCCTGACGCTAACCCTACTTGTCCTGACGCAAACCCTTGTTGTCCTGACGCTAACCCTAGTTGTCCTGACGCTAACCCTACTTGTCCTGACGCTAACCCTAGTTGTCCTGACGCTAACCCTACTTGTCCTGATGCTCACCCTAGTTGTCCTGACACTAACCCTAGTTGTCCTGACGCTAACCCTAGTTGTCCTGACGCTAACCCTAGTTGTCCTGACGCTAACCCTACTTGTCCTGACGCTAACCCTAGTTGTCCGGACGCTAACCATAGTTGTCCAGACGCTAACCCTAGTTGTCCTGACGCTAACCCTAGTTGTCCTGACGCTAACCCTAGTTGTCCTGACGCTAATCCTAGTTGTCCTGACGCTAACCCTAGTTGTCCTCACGCTAACCCTAGTTGTCCTGACGCTAACCCTAGTTGTCCTGACGCTAACCCTAGTTGTCCTGACGCTAACCCTACTTGTCCTGACGCTAACCCTAGTTGTCCTGACGCTAACCCTAGTTGTCCTGACGCTAACCCTAGTTGTCCTCACGCTAATCCTAGTTGTCCTGACGCTAACCCTAGTTGTCCTGACGCTAACCCTACTTGTCCTGACGCTAACCCTAGTTGTCCTGACGCTAACCCTAGTTGTCCTGACGCTAACCGTACTTGTCCTGACGCTAACCCTAGTTGTCCTGACGCTAACCCTAGTTGTCCTGACGCTAACCCTAGTTGTCCTGACGCTTACCCTACTTGTCCTGACGCTAACCCTAGTTGTCCTGACGCTAACCCTAGTTGTCCTGACGCTAACCCTACTTGTCCTGACGCTAACCCTAGTTGTCCTGACGCTAACCCTAGTTGTCCTGACGGTAACCCTTCTTGTCCTGACGCTAACCCTAGTTGTCCTGACGCTAACCCTACTTGTCCTGACGCTAACCCTAGTTGTCCTGACGCTAACCCTACTTGTCCTGACGCTAACCCTAGTTGTCCTGACGCTAACCCTACTTGTCCTGACGCTAACCCTAGTTGTCCTGACGCTAACCCTAGTTGTCCTGACGCTAACCCTAGTTGTCCTGACGCTAACCCTAGTTGTCCTGACGCTCACCCTACTTGTCCTGATGCTAACCCTAGTTGTCCTGACGCTAACCCTAGTTGTCCTGACGCTAACCCTACTTGTCCTGACGCTAACCTTACTTGTCCTGACGCTAACCCTACTTGTCCTGATGCTAACCCTACTTGTCCTGACGCTAACCCTAGTTGTCCTGACGCTAACCCTAGTTGTCCTGACGCTAACCCTACTTGTCCTGACGCTAACCCTACTTGTCCTGACGCTAACCCTAGTTGTCCTGACGCTAACCCTAGTTGTCCTGACGCTAACCCTAGTTGTCCTGACGCTAACCCTACTTGTCCTGACGCTAACCCTACTTGTCCTGACGCTAACCCTAGTTTTCCTGACGCTAACCCTAGTTGTCCTGACGCTAACCCTACTTGTCCTGACGCTAACCCTACTTGTCCTGACGCTAACCCTAGTTGTCCTGACGCTAACCCTAGTTGTCCTGACGCTAACCCTAGTTGTCCTGACGCTAACCCTAGTTGTCCTGACGCTAACCCTAGTTGTCCTGACGCTAACCCTAGTTGTCCTGACGCTAACCCTAGTTGTCCTGACGCTAACCCTACTTGTCCTGATGCTAACCCTAGTTGTCCTGACGCTAACCCTAGTTGTCCTGAAGCTAACCCTAGTTGTCCTGACGCTAACCCTAGTTGTCCTGACGCTAACCCTAGTTGTCCTGACGCTAACCCTACTTGTCCTGATGCTAACTCTAGTTGTACTGACGCTAACCCTAGTTGTCCTGACGCTAACCCTAGTTGTCCTGACGCTAACCCTACTTGTCCTGACGCTAACCCTACTTGTCCTGACGCTAACCTTACTTGTCCTGACGCTAACCCTACTTGTCCTGACGCTAACCCTAGTTGTCCTGACGCTAACCCTAGCTGTCCTGACGAGAACCCTAGTTGTCCTGACGCTAACCCTAGTTGTCCTGACGCTAACCCTAGTTGTCCTGACGCTAACCCTACTTGTCCTGACGCTAACCCTAGTTGTCCTGACGCTAACCCTAGTTGTCCTGACGCTAACCCTACTTGTCCTGACGCTAACCCTACTTGTCCTGACGCTAACCTTACTTGTCCTGACGCTAACCCTACTTGTCCTGACGCTAACCCTAGTTGTCCTGACGCTAACCCTAGCTGTCCTGACGAGAACCCTAGTTGTCCTGACGCTAACCCTAGTTGTCCTGACGCTAACCCTAGTTGTCCTGACGCTAATCCTACTTGTCCTGACGCTAACCCTAGTTGTCCTGACGCTAACCCTAGTTGTCCTGACGCTAACCCTACTTGTCCTGATGCTAACCCTAGTTGTCCTGACGCTAACCCTAGTTGTCCTGACGCTAACCCTAGTTGTCCTGACGCTAACCCTACTTGTCCTGACGCTAACCCTAGTTGTCCTGACGCTAACCCTAGTTGTCCTGACGCTAACCCTAGTTGTCCTGACGTTAACCCTAGTTGTCCTGACGCTAACCCTAGTTGTCCTGACGCTAACCCTAGTTGTCCTGACGCTAACCCTAGTTGTCCTGACGCTAACCCTAGTTGTCCTGACGCTAACCCTACTTGTCCTGACGCTAACCCTAGTTGTCCTGACGCTAACCCTAGTTGTCCTGACGCTAACCCTAGTTGTCCTGACGCTAACCCTAGTTGTCCTGACGCTAACCCTAGTTGTCCTCACGCTAACCCTAGTTGTCCTGACGCTAACCCTAGTTGTCCTGACGCTAACCCTAGTTGTCCTGACGCTAACCCTAGTTGTCCTGACGCTAACCCTACTTGTCCTGACGCTAACCCTAGTTGTCCTGACGCTAACCTTAGTTGTCCTGACGCTAACCCTAGTTGTCCTCACGCTAATCCTAGTTGTCCTGACGCTAACCCTAGTTGTCCTGACGCTAACCCTACTTGTCCTGACGCTAACCCTAGTTGTCCTGACGCTAACCCTAGTTGTCCTGACGCTAACCGTACTTGTCCTGACGCTAACCCTAGTTGTCCTGACGCTAACCCTAGTTGTCCTGACGCTAACCCTAGTTGTCCTGACGCTTACCCTACTTGTCCTGACGCTAACCCTAGTTGTCCTGACGCTAACCCTAGTTGTCCTGACGCTAACCCTACTTGTCCTGACGCTAACCCTAGTTGTCCTGACGCTAACCCTAGTTGTCCTGACGGTAACCCTTCTTGTCCTGACGCTAACCCTAGTTGTCCTGACGCTAACCCTATTTGTCCTGACGCTAACCCTAGTTGTCCTGACGCTAACCCTACTTGTCCTGACGCTAACCCTAGTTGTCCTGACGCTAACCCTACTTGTCCTGACGCTAACCCTAGTTGTCCTGACGCTAACCCTAGTTGTCCTGACGCTAACCCTAGTTGTCCTGACGCTAACCCTAGTTGTCCTGACGCTAACCCTACTTGTCCTGATGCTAACCCTAGTTGTCCTGACGCTAACCCTAGTTGTCCTGACGCTAACCCTACTTGTCCTGACGCTAACCTTACTTGTCCTGACGCTAACCCTACTTGTCCTGATGCTAACCCTACTTGTCCTGACGCTAACCCTAGTTGTCCTGACGCTAACCCTAGTTGTCCTGACGCTAACCCTACTTGTCCTGACGCTAACCCTACTTGTCCTGACGCTAACCCTAGTTGTCCTGACGCTAACCCTAGTTGTCCTGACGCTAACCCTAGTTGTCCTGACGCTAACCCTAGTTGTCCTGACGCTAACCCTAGTTGTCTGACGCTAACCCTACTTGTCCTGACGCTAACCCTACTTGTCCTGACGCTAACACTAGTTGTCCTGACGCTAACCCTAGTTGTCCTGACGCTATCCCTAGTTGTCCTGACGCTAACCCTAGTTGTCCTGACGCTAACCCTACTTGTCCTGACGCTAACCCTAGTTGTCCTGACGCTAACCCTAGTTGTCCTGATGCTAACCCTACTTGTCCTGACGCTAACCCTAGTTGTCCTGACGCTAACCCTAGTTGTCCTGACGCTAATCCTAGTTGTCCTGACGCTAACCCTAGTTGTCCTGACGCTAACCCTAGTTGTCCTGACGCTAACCTTACTTGTCCTGACGCTAACCCTACTTGTCCTGACGCTAACCCTAGTTGTCCTGACGATAACCCTAGTCGTCCTGACGCTAACCCTAGTTGTCCTGACGCTAACCCTAGTTGTCCTGATGCTAACCCTACTTGTCCTGACGCTAACCCTAGTTGTCCTGACGCTAACCCTAGTTGTCCTGACGCTAACCCTAGTTGTCCTGACGCTAACCCTACTTGTCCTGACGCTAACCCTAGTTGTCCTGACGCTAACCCTACTTGTCCTGACGCTAACCCTAGTTGTCCTGACGCTAACCCTAGTTGTCCTGACGCTAACCCTAGTTGTCCTGACGCTAACCCTAGTTGTCCTGACGCTAACCCTAGTTGTCCTGACGCTAACCCTACTTGTCCTGACGCTAACCCTACTTGTCCTGACGCTAACCCTAGTTGTCCTGACGCTAACCCTAGTTGTCCTGACGCTAACCCTACTTGTCCTGACGCTAACCCTAGTTGTCCTGACGCTAACCCTAGTTGTCCTGATGCTAACCGTACTTGTCCTGACGCTAACCCTAGTTGTCCTGACGCTAACCCTACTTGTCCTGACGCTAACCGTAGTTGTCCTGACGCTAACCCTAGCTGTCCTGACGCTAACCCTACTTGTCCTGACGCTAAACCTAGTTGTCCTGACGCTAACCCTAGTTGTCCTGACGCTAACCCTAGTTGTCCTGACGCTAACCCTAGTTGTCCTGACGCTAACCCTACTTGTCCTGACGCTAACCCTAGTTGTCCTGACGCTAACCCTAGTTGTCCTGACGCTAACCCGAGTTGTCCTGACGCTAACCCTAGTTGTCCTGACGCTAACCCTAGTTGTCCTGACGCTAACCCTAGTTGTCCTGACGCTAACCCTAGTTTTCCTGACGCTAACCCTAGTTGTCCTGACGCTAACCCTAGTTGTCCTGACGCTAACCCTAGTTGTCCTGACGCTAACCCTAGTTGTCCTGACGCTAACCCTAGTTGTCCTGACGCTAACCCTAGTTGTCCTGACGCTAAACCTACTTGTCCTGACGCTAACCCTAGTTGTCCTGACGCTAACCCTAGTTGTCCTGACGCTAACCCTACTTGTCCTGACGCTAACCCTACTTGTCCTGACGCTAACCCTACTTGTCCTGACGCTAACCCTAGTTGTTCTGACGCTAACCCTACTTGTCCAGACGCTAACCCTACTTGTCCAGACGCTAACCCTAGTTGTCCTGACGCTAACCCTAGTTGTCCTGACGCTAACCCTAGTTGTCCTGATGCTAACCCTACTTGTCCTGATGCTAACCCTAGTTGTCCTGACGCTATCCCTACTTGTCCTGACGCTAACCCTACTTGTCCTGATGCTAACCCTAGTTGTCCTGACGCTAACCCTAATTGTCCTGACGCTAACCCTAGTTGTCCTGACGCTAACCCTAGTTGTCCTGACGCTAACCCTAGTTGTAATGACGCTAACCCTAGTTGTCCTGACGCTAACCCTAGTTGTCCTGACGCTAACCCTAGTTGTCCTGACGCTAACCCTACTTGTCCTGACGCTAACCCTACTTGTCCTGACGCTAACCCTACTTGTCCTGACGCTAACCCTAGTTGTCCTGACGCTAACCCTAGTTGTCCTGATGCTAACCCTAGTTGTCCTGACGCTAACCCTAGTTGTCCTGACGCTAACCCTACTTGTCCTGACGCTAACCCTAGTTGTCCTGACGCTAACCCTAGTTGTCCTGACGCTAACCCTAGTTGTCCTGACGCTAACCCTAGTTGTAATGACGCTAACCCTAGTTGTCCTGACGCTAACCCTAGTTGTCCTGACGCTAACCCTAGTTGTCCTGACGCTAACCCTACTTGTCCGGACGCTAACCCTACTTGTCCTGACGCTAACCCTACTTGTCCTGACGCTAACCCTAGTTGTCCTGACGCTAACCCTAGTTGTCCTGACGCTAACCCTAGTTGTCCTGACGCTAACCCTACTTGTCCTGACGCTAACCCTACTTGTCCTGACGCTAACCCTAGTTGTCCTGACGCTAACCCTAGTTGTCCTGACGCTAACCCTAGTTGTCCTGACGCTAACCCTACTTGTCCTGACGCTAACCCTAGTTGTCCTGACGCTAACCCTAGTTGTCCTGACGCTAACCCTACTTGTCCTGACGCTAACCCTACTTGTCCTGACGCTAACCCTAGTTGTCCTGACGCTAACCCTAGTTGTCCTGACGCTAACCCTACTTGTCCTGACGCTAACCCTAGTTGTCCTGACGCTAACCCTAGTTGTCCTGACGCTAACCGTAGTTGTCCTGACGCTAACCCTAGTTGTCCTGACGCTAACCCTAGTTGTCCTGACGCTAACCCTACTTGTCCTGACGCTAACTCTACTTGTCCTGACGCTAACCCTACTTGTCCTGACGCTAACCCTACTTGTCCTGACGCTAACCCTAGTTGTCCTGACGCTAACCCTAGTTGTCCTGACGCTAACCCTAGGTGTCCTGACGCTAACCCTAGTTGTCCTGATGCTAACCCTAGTTGTCCTGATGCTAACCCTACTTGTCCTGACGCTAACCCTAGTTGTCCTGACGCTAACCCTAGTTGTCCTGACGCTAACCCTAGTTGTCCTGACGCTAACCCTACTTGTCCTGACGCTAACCCTAGTTGTCCTGACGCTAACCCTAGTTGTCCTGACGCTAACCCTAGTTGTCCTGACGCTAACCCTAGTTGTCCTGACGCTAATCCTAGTTGTCCTGACGCTAACCCTAGTTGTCCTGACGCTAACCCTAGTTGTCCTGACGCTAACCCTAGTTGTCCTGACGCTAACCCTAGTTGTCCTGACGCTAACCCTAGTTGTCCTGACGCTAACCCTACTTGTTCTGACGCTAACCCTACTTGTCCTGACGCTAACCCTAGTTGTCCTGACGCTAACCCTAGTTGTCCTGACGCTAACCCTAGTTGTCCTGACGCTAACCCTAGTTGTCCTGACGCTAACCCTAGCTGTCCTGACGCTAACCCTAGTTGTCCTGACGCTATCCCTAGTTGTCCTGACGCTAACCCTAGTTTTCCTGAGGCTAACCCTAGTTGTCCTGACGCTAACCCTAGTTGTCTTGACGCTAACCCTAGTTGTCCTGACGCTAACCCTACTTGTCCTGATGCTAACTCTAGTTGTACTGACGCTAACCCTAGTTGTCCTGACGCTAACCCTAGTTGTCCTGACGCTAACCCTACTTGTCCTGACGCTAACCCTACTTGTCCTGACGCTAACCTTACTTGTCCTGACGCTAACCCTACTTGTCCTGACGCTAACCCTAGTTGTCCTGACGCTAACCCTAGCTGTCCTGACGAGAACCCTAGTTGTCCTGACGCTAACCCTAGTTGTCCTGACGCTAACCCTAGTTGTCCTGACGCTAACCCTACTTGTCCTGACGCTAACCCTAGTTGTCCTGACGCTAACCCTAGTTGTCCTGACGCTAACCCTACTTGTCCTGATGCTAACCCTACTTGTCCTGACGCTAACCTTACTTGTCCTGACGCTAACCCTACTTGTCCTGACGCTAACCCTAGTTGTCCTGACGCTAACCCTAGCTGTCCTGACGAGAACCCTAGTTGTCCTGACGCTAACCCTAGTTGTCCTGACGCTAACCCTAGTTGTCCTGACGCTAACCCTACTTGTCCTGACGCTAACCCTAGTTGTCTTGACGCTAACCCTAGTTGTCCTGACGCTAACCCTACTTGTCCTGATGCTAACCCTAGTTGTCCTGACGCTAACCCTAGTTGTCCTGACGCTAACCCTAGTTGTCCTGACGCTAACCCTACTTGTCCTGACGCTAACCCTAGTTGTCCTGACGCTAACCCTAGTTGTCCTGATGCTAACCCTACTTGTCCTGACGCTAACCCTACTTGTCCTGATGCAAACCCTTGTTGTCCTGACGCTAACCCTAGTTGTCCTGACGCTAACCCTACTTGTCCTGACGCTAACCCTAGTTGTCCTGACGCTAACCCTACTTGTCCTGATGCTAACCCTAGTTGTCCTGACGCTAACCCTAGTTGTCCTGATGCTAACCCTAGTTGTCCTGACGCTAACCCTACTTGTCCTGACGCTAACCCTAGTTGTCCTGACGCTAACCCTAGTTGTCCTGACGCTAACCCTAGTTGTCCTGACGTTAACCCTAGTTGTCCTGACGCTAACCCTAGTTGTCCTGACGCTAACCCTAGTTGTCCTGACGCTAACCCTAGTTGTCCTGACGCTAACCCTAGTTGTCCTGACGCTAACCCTACTTGTCCTGACGCTAACCCTAGTTGTCCTGACGCTAACCATAGTTGTCCTGACGCTAACCCTAGTTGTCCTGACGCTAACCCTAGTTGTCCTGACGCTAACCCTAGTTGTCCTGACGCTAATCCTAGTTGTCCTGACGCTAACCCTAGTTGTCCTCACGCTAACCCTAGTTGTCCTGACGCTAACCCTAGTTGTCCTGACGCTAACCCTAGTTGTCCTGACGCTAACCCTAGTTGTCCTGACGCTAACCCTACTTGTCCTGACGCTAACCCTAGTTGTCCTGACGCTAACCCTAGTTGTCCTGACGCTAACCCTAGTTGTCCTCACGCTAATCCTAGTTGTCCTGACGCTAACCCTAGTTGTCCTGACGCTAACCCTACTTGTCCTGACGCTAACCCTAGTTGTCCTGACGCTAACCGTAGTTGTCCTGACGCTAACCGTACTTGTCCTGACGCTAACCCTAGTTGTCCTGACGCTTACCCTACTTGTCCTGACGCTAACCCTAGTTGTCCTGACGCTAACCCTAGTTGTCCTGACGCTTACCCTACTTGTCCTGACGCTAACCCTAGTTGTCCTGACGCTAACCCTAGTTGTCCTGACGCTAACCCTACTTGTCCTGACGCTAACCCTAGTTGTCCTGACGCTAACCCTAGTTGTCCTGACGGTAACCCTTCTTGTCCTGACGCTAACCCTAGTTGTCCTGACGCTAACCCTATTTGTCCTGACGCTAACCCTAGTTGTCCTGACGCTAACCCTACTTGTCCTGACGCTAACCCTAGTTGTCCTGACGCTAACCCTACTTGTCCTGACGCTAACCCTAGTTGTCCTGACGCTAACCCTAGTTGTCCTGACGCTAACCCTAGTTGTCCTGACGCTAACCCTAGTTGTCCTGACGCTAACCCTACTTGTCCTGATGCTAACCCTAGTTGTCCTGACGCTAACCCTAGTTGTCCTGACGCTAACCCTACTTGTCCTGACGCTAACCTTACTTGTCCTGACGCTAACCCTACTTGTCCTGATGCTAACCCTACTTGTCCTGATGCTAACCCTAGTTGTCCTGACGCTAACCCTAGTTGTCCTGACGCTAACCCTACTTGTCCTGACGCTAACCCTACTTGTCCTGACGCTAACCCTAGTTGTCCTGACGCTAACCCTAGTTGTCCTGACGCTAACCCTAGTTGTCCTGACGCTAACCCTAGTTGTCCTGACGCTAACCCTAGTTGTCCTGACGCTAACCCTACTTGTCCTGACGCTAACCCTACTTGTCCTGACGCTAACACTAGTTGTCCTGACGCTAACCCTAGTTGTCCTGACGCTATCCCTAGTTGTCCTGACGCTAACCCTAGTTGTCCTGACGCTAACCCTACTTGTCCTGACGCTAACCCTACTTGTCCTGACGCTAACCCTAGTTGTCCTGACGCTAACCCTAGTTGTCCTGATGCTAACCCTACTTGTCCTGACGCTAACCCTAGTTGTCCTGACGCTAACCCTAGTTGTCCTGACGCTAACCCTAGTTGTCCTGACGCTAACCCTAGTTGTCCTGACGCTAACCCTAGTTGTCCTGACGCTAACCTTACTTGTCCTGACGCTAACCCTACTTGTCCTGACGCTAACCCTAGTTGTCCTGACGATAACCCTAGTTGTCCTGACGCTAACCCTAGTTGTCCTGACGCTAACCCTAGTTGTCCTGATGCTAACCCTACTTGTCCTGACGCTAACCCTAGTTGTCCTGACGCTAACCCTAGTTGTCCTGACGCTAACCCTAGTTGTCCTGACGCTAACCCTACTTGTCCTGACGCTAACCCTAGTTGTCCTGACGCTAACCCTACTTGTCCTGACGCTAACCCTAGTTGTCCTGACGCTAACCCTAGTTGTCCTGAAGCTAACCCTAGTTGTCCTGACGCTAACCCTAGTTGTCCTGACGCTAACCCTAGTTGTCCTGACGCTAACCCTAGTTGTCCTGACGCTAACCCTACTTGTCCTGACGCTAACCCTACTTGTCCTGACGCTAACCCTAGTTGTCCTGACGCTAACCCTAGTTGTCCTGACGCTAACCCTACTTGTCCTGACGCTAACCCTAGTTGTCCTGACGCTAACCCTAGTTGTCCTGATGCTAACCGTACTTATCCTGACGCTAACCCTAGTTGTCCTGACGCTAACCCTACTTGTCCTGACGCTAACCGTAGTTGTCCTGACGCTAACCCTAGCTGTCCTGACGCTAACCCTACTTGTCCTGACGCTAAACCTAGTTGTCCTGACGCTAACCCTAGTTGTCCTGACGCTAACCCTAGTTGTCCTGACGCTAACCCTAGTTGTCCTGACGCTAACCCTACTTGTCCTGACGCTAACCCTAGTTGTCCTGACGCTAACCCTAGTTGTCCTGACGCTAACCCTAGTTGTCCTGACGCTAACTCTAGTTGTCCTGACGCTAACTCTAGTTGTCCTGACGCTAACCCTAGTTGTCCTGACGCTAACCCTAGTTGTCCTCACGCTAATCCTAGTTGTCCTGACGCTAACCCTAGTTGTCCTGACGCTAACCCTACTTGTCCTGACGCTAACCCTAGTTGTCCTGACGCTAACCCTAGTTGTCCTGACGCTAACCGTACTTGTCCTGACGCTAACCCTAGTTGTCCTGACGCTAACCCTAGTTGTCCTGACGCTAACCCTAGTTGTCCTGACGCTTACCCTACTTATCCTGACGCTAACCCTAGTTGTCCTGACGCTAACCCGAGTTGTCCTGACGCTAACCCGAGTTGTCCTGACGCTAACCCTAGTTGTCCTGACGCTAACCCGAGTTGTCCTGACGCTAACCCGAGTTGTCTTGACGCTAACCCGAGTTGTCCTGACGCTAACCCGAGTTGTCCTGACGCTAACCCGAGTTGTCCTGACGCTAACCCTAGTTGTCCTGACGCTAACCCGAGTTGTCCTGACGCTAACCCTAGTTGTCCTGACGCTAACCCTAGTTGTCCTGACGCTAACCCTAGTTGTCCTGACGCTAACCCTAGTTTTCCTGACGCTAACCCTAGTTGTCCTGACGCTAACCCTAGTTGTCCTGACGCTAACCCTAGTTGTCCTGACGCTAACCCTAGTTGTCCTGACGCTAAACCTACTTGTCCTGACGCTAACCCTAGTTGTCCTGACGCTAACCCTAGTTGTCCTGACGCTAACCCTACTTGTCCTGACGCTAACCCTACTTGTCCTGACGCTAACCCTACTTGTCCTGACGCTAACCCTAGTTGTCCTGACGCTAACCCTACTTGTCCAGACGCTAACCCTACTTGTCCAGACGCTAACCCTAGTTGTCCTGACGCTAACCCTAGTTGTCCTGACGCTAACCCTAGTTGTCCTGATGCTAACCCTACTTGTCCTGACGCTAACCCTAGTTGTCCTGACGCTAACCCTAGTTGTCCTGACGCTAACCCTAGTTGTCCTGACGCTAACCCTAGTTGTCCTGACGCTAACCCTAGTTGTAATGACGCTAACCCTAGTTGTCCTGACGCTAACCCTAGTTGTCCTGACGCTAACCCTACTTGTCCTGACGCTAACCCTACTTGTCCTGACGCTAACCCTACTTGTCCTGACGCTAACCCTACTTGTCCTGACGCTAACCCTAGTTGTCCTGACGCTAACCCTAGTTGTCCTGATGCTAACCCTAGTTGTCCTGACGCTAACCCTAGTTGTCCTGACGCTAACCCTACTTGTCCTGATGCTAACCCTAGTTGTCCTGACGCTAACCCTAGTTGTCCTGACGCTAACCCTAGTTGTCCTGACGCTAACCCTAGTTGTAATGACGCTAACCCTAGTTGTCCTGACGCTAACCCTAGTTGTCCTGACGCTAACCCTAGTTGTCCTGACGCTAACCCTACTTGTCCGGACGCTAACCCTACTTGTCCTGACGCTAACCCTACTTGTCCTGACGCTAACCCTAGTTGTCCTGACGCTAACCCTAGTTGTCCTGACGCTAACCCTAGTTGTCCTGACGCTAACCCTACTTGTCCTGACGCTAACCCTACTTGTCCTGACGCTAACCCTAGTTGTCCTGACGCTAACCCTAGTTGTCCTGACGCTAACCCTAGTTGTCCTGACGCTAACCCTACTTGTCCTGACGCTAACCCTAGTTGTCCTGACGCTAACCCTAGTTGTCCTGACGCTAACCCTACTTGTCCTGACGCTAACCCTACTTGTCCTGACGCTAACCCTAGTTGTCCTGACGCTAACCCTAGTTGTCCTGACGCTAACCCTACTTGTCCTGACGCTAACCCTAGTTGTCCTGACGCTAACCCTAGTTGTCCTGACGCTAACCGTAGTTGTCCTGACGCTAACCCTAGTTGTCCTGACGCTAACCCTAGTTGTCCTGACGCTAACCCTACTTGTCCTGACGCTAACTCTACTTGTCCTGACGCTAACCCTACTTGTCCTGACGCTAACCCTACTTGTCCTGACGCTAACCCTAGTTGTCCTGACGCTAACCCTAGTTGTCCTGACGCTAACCCTAGGTGTCCTGACGCTAACCCTAGTTGTCCTGATGCTAACCCTAGTTGTCCTGATGCTAACCCTACTTGTCCTGACGCTAACCCTAGTTGTCCTGACGCTAACCCTAGTTGTCCTGACGCTAACCCTAGTTGTCCTGACGCTAACCCTACTTGTCCTGACGCTAACCCTAGTTGTCCTGACGCTAACCCTAGTTGTCCTGACGCTAACCCTAGTTGTCCTGACTCTAACCCTAGTTGTCCTGACGCTAATCCTAGTTGTCCTGACGCTAACCCTAGTTGTCCTGACGCTAACCCTAGTTGTCCTGACGCTAACCCTAGTTGTCCTGACGCTAACCCTAGTTGTCCTGACGCTAACCCTAGTTGTCCTGACGCTAACCCTACTTGTTCTGACGCTAACCCTACTTGTCCTGACGCTAACCCTAGTTGTCCTGACGCTAACCCTAGTTGTCCTGACGCTAACCCTAGTTGTCCTGACGCTAACCCTAGCTGTCCTGACGCTAACCCTAGTTGTCCTGACGCTATCCCTAGTTGTCCTGACGCTAACCCTAGTTTTCCTGAGGCTAACCCTAGTTGTCCTGACGCTAACCCTAGTTGTCTTGACGCTAACCCTAGTTGTCCTGACGCTAACCCTACTTGTCCTGACGCTAACCCTAGTTGTCCTGACGCTAACCCTACTTGTCCTGACGCTAACCCTAGTTGTCCTGACGCTAACCCTAGTTTTCCTGACGCTAACCCTACTTGTCCTGATGCTAACCCTACTTGTCCTGACGCTAACCCTAGTTGTCCTGACGCTAACCCTACTTGTCCTGACGCTAACCCTAGTTGTCCTGACGCTAACCCTAGTTGTCCTGACGCTAACCCTACTTGTCCTGACGCTAACCCTAGTTGTCCTGACGCTAACCCTACTTGTCCTGACGCTAACCCTACTTGTCCTGACGCTAACCCTACTTGTCCTGATGCTAACCCTAGTTGTCCTGACGCTAACCCTAGTTGTCCTGACGCTAACCCTAGTTGTCCTGACGCTAACCCTAGTTGACCTGACGCTAACCCTAGTTGTCCTGACGCTAACCCTAGTTGTAATGACGCTAACCCTAGTTGTCCTGACGCTAACCCTAGTTGTCCTGACGCTAACCCTACTTGTCCTGACGCTAACCCTACTTGTCCTGACGCTAACCCTACTTGTCCTGACGCTAACCCTACTTGTCCTGACGCTAACCCTAGTTGTCCTGACGCTAACCCTACTTGTCCTGACGCTAACCCTACTTGTCCTGACGCTAACCTTAGTTGTCCTGACGCTAACCCGAGTTGTCCTGACGCTAACCCGAGTTGTCCTGACGCTAACCCTAGTTGTCCTGACGCTAACCCGAGTTGTCCTGACGCTAACCCTAGTTGTCCTGACGCTAACCCTAGTTGTCCTGACGCTAACCCTAGTTGTCCTGACGCTAACCCTAGTTGTCCTGACGCTAACCCTAGTTGTCCTGACGCTAACCCTAGTTGTCCTGACGCTAACCCTAGTTGTCCTGACGCTAACCCTACTTGTCCTGACGCTAACCCTAGTTGTCCTGACGCTAACCCTACTTGTCCTGACGCTAACCCTAGTTGTCCTGACGCTAACCCTAGTTGTCCTGACGCTAACCCTAGTTGTCCTGACGCTAACCCTACTTGTCCTGACGCTAACCCTAGTTGTCCTGACACTAACCCTAGTTGTCCTGACGCTAACCCTAGTTGTCCTGACGCTAACCCTAGATGTCCTGACGCTAACCCTAGTTGTCCTGACGCTAACCCTAGTTGTCCTGACGCTAACCCTACTTGTCCTGACGCTAACCCTACTTGTCCTGACGCTAACCCTAGTTGTCCTGACGCTAACCCTACTTGTCCTAACGCTAAATCTACTTGTCCTGACGCTAACCCTACTTGTCCTGATGCTAACCCTACTTGTCCTGACTCTAACCCTAGTTGTCCTGACGCTAACTCTAGTTGTCCTGACGCTAACCCTAGTTGTACTGACGCTAACCCTAGTTGTACTGACGCTAACCCTAGTTGTCTTGACGCTAACCCTAGTTGTCCTGACGCTAACCCTAGTTGTCCTGACGCTAACCCTAGTTGTCCTGACGCTACCCCTACTTGTCCTGACGCTAACCCTAGTTGTCCTAACGCTAACCCTAGTTGTCCTGACGCTAACCCTAGTTGTCCTGACGCTAACCCTAGTTGTCCTGACGCTAACCCTACTTGTCCTGACGCTAACCCTACTTGTCCTGACGCTAACCCTAGTTGTCCTGACGCTAACCCTAGTTGTCCTGACGCTAACCCTAGTTGTCCTGACGCTAATCCTAGTTGTCCTGACGCTAATCCTAGTTGTCCTGACGCTAACCCTAGTTGTCCTGACGCTAACCCTAGTTGTCCTGACGCTAATCCTAGTTGTCCTGACGCTAACCCTAGTTGTCCTGACGCTAACCCTACTTGTCCTGACGCTAACCCTAGTTGTCCTGACGCTAACCCGAGTTGTCCTGACGCTAACCCGAGTTGTCCTGACGCTAACCCTAGTTGTCCTGACGCTAACCCGAGTTGTCCTGACGCTAACCCGAGTTGTCCTGACGCTAACCCTAGTTGTCCTGACGCTAACCCTAGTTGTCCTGACGCTAAACCGAGTTGTCCTGACGCTAACCCGAGTTGTCCTGACGCTAACCCGAGTTGTCCTGACGCTAACCCGAGTTGCCCTGACGCTAACCCGAGTTGTCCTGACGCTAACCCGAGTTGTCCTGACGCTAACCCGAGTTGTCCTGACGCTAACCCGAGTTGTCCTGACGCTAACCCGAGTTGTCCTGATGCTAACCCTAGTTGTCCTGACGCTAACCCGAGTTGTCCTGACGCTAACCCTAGTTGTCCTGACGCTAACCCTAGTTGTCCTGATGCTAACCCTAGTTGTCCTGAAGCTAACCCTACTTGTTATGACGCTAACCCTAGTTGTCCTGACGCTAACCCTAGTTGTCCTGACGCTAACCCTAGCTGTCCTGACGCGAACTCTACTTATCCTGACGCTAACCCTAGTTGTCCTGACGCTAACCCTAGTTGTCCTGACGCTAACCCTACTTGTCCTGACGCTAACCCTAGCTGTCCTGACGCGAACCCTACTTGTTCTGACGCTAACCCTAGTTGTCCTGACGCTAACCCTAGTTGTCCTGACGCTAACCCTACTTGTCCTGACGCTAACCCTAGTTGTCCTGACGCTAACCCTAGTTGTCCTGACGCTAACCCTACTTGTCCTGATGCTAACCCTAGTTGTCCTGACGCTAACCCTAGTTGTCCTGACGCTAACCCTACTTGTCCTGACGCTAACCCTAGTTGTCCTGACGCTAACCCTAGTTGTCCTGACGCTAACCCTACTTGTCCTGACGCTAACCTAGTTGTCCTGACGCTAACCCTAGTTGTCCTGACGCTAACCCTACTTGTCCTGACGCTAACCCTACTTGTCCTGACGCTAACCCTAGTTGTCCTGACGCTAACCCTACTTGTCCTGACGCTAACCCTAGTTGTCCTGACGCTAACCCTAGTTGTCCTGACGCTAACCCTAGTTGTCCTGACGCTAATCCTAGTTGTCCTGACGCTAACCCTAGTTGTCCTGACGCTAACCCTAGTTGTCCTGACGCTAACCCGAGTTGTCCTGACGCTAACGCGAGTTGTCCTGACGCTAACCCTAGTTGTCCTGACGCTAACCCTAGTTGTCCTGACGCTAACCCTAGTTGACCTGACGCTAACCCTAGTTGTCCTGACGCTAACCCTAGTTGTAATGACGCTAACCCTAGTTGTCCTGACGCTAACCCTACTTGTCCTGACGCTAACCCTACTTGTCCTGACGCTAACCCTACTTGTCCTGACGCTAACCCTACTTGTCCTGACGCTAACCCTACTTGTCCTGACGCTAACCCTAGTTGTCCTGACGCTAACCCTACTTGTCCTGACGCTAACCCTACTTGTCCTGACGCTAACCCTAGTTGTCCTGACGCTAACCCGAGTTGTCCTGACGCTAACCCTAGTTGTCCTGACGCTAACCCGAGTTGTCCTGACGCTAACCCTAGTTGTCCTGACGCTAACCCTAGTTGTCCTGACGCTAACCCTAGTTGTCCTGACGCTAACCCTAGTTGTCCTGACTCTAATCCTAGTTGTCCTGACGCTAACCCTAGTTGTCCTGACGCTAACCCTAGTTGTCCTGACGCTAACCCTAGTTGTCCTGACGCTAACCCTACTTGTCCTGACGCTAACCCTAGTTGTCCTGACGCTAACCCTACTTGTCCTGACGCTAACCCTAGTTGTCCTGACGCTAACCCTAGTTGTCCTGACGGTAACCCTAGTTGTCCTGACGCTAACCCTACTTGTCCTGACGCTAACCCTAGTTGTCCTGACACTAACCCTAGTTGTCCTGACGCTAACCCTAGTTGTCCTGACGCTAACCCTAGATGTCCTGACGCTAACCCTACTTGTCCTGACGCTAACCCTACTTGTCCTGACGCTAACCCTAGTTGTCCTGACGCTAACCCTACTTGTCCTGACGCTAACCCTACTTGTCCTGACGCTAACCCTAGTTGTCCTGACGCTAACCCGAGTTGTCCTGACGCTAACCCGAGTTGTCCTGACGCTAACCCTAGTTGTCCTGACGCTAACCCGAGTTGTCCTGACGCTAACCCTAGTTGTCCTGACGCTAACCCTAGTTGTCCTGACGCTAACCCTAGTTGTCCTGACGCTAACCCTAGTTGTCCTGACTCTAATCCTAGTTGTCCTGACGCTAACCCTAGTTGTCCTGACGCTAACCCTAGTTGTCCTGACGCTAACCCTAGTTGTCCTGACGCTAACCCTACTTGTCCTGACGCTAACCCTAGTTGTCCTGACGCTAACCCTACTTGTCCTGACGCTAACCCTAGTTGTCCTGACGCTAACCCTAGTTGTCCTGACGCTAACCCTAGTTGTCCTGACGCTAACCCTACTTGTCCTGACGCTAACCCTAGTTGTCCTGACACTAACCCTAGTTGTCCTGACGCTAACCCTAGTTGTCCTGACGCTAACCCTAGATGTCCTGACGCTAACCCTAGTTGTCCTGACGCTAACTCTAGTTGTCCTGACGCTAACCCTAGTTGTACTGACGCTAACCCTAGTTGTACTGACGCTAACCCTAGTTGTCTTGACGCTAACCCTAGTTGTCCTGACGCTAACCCTAGTTGTCCTGACGCTAACCCTAGTTGTCCTGACGCTACCCCTACTTGTCCTGACGCTAACCCTAGTTGTCCTAACGCTAACCCTAGTTGTCCTGACGCTAACCCTAGTTGTCCTGACGCTAACCCTAGTTGTCCTGACGCTAACCCTACTTGTCCTGACGCTAACCCTACTTGTCCTGACGCTAACCCTAGTTGTCCTGACGCTAACCCTAGTTGTCCTGACGCTAACCCTAGTTGTCCTGACGCTAATCCTAGTTGTCCTGACGCTAATCCTAGTTGTCCTGACGCTAACCCTAGTTGTCCTGACGCTAATCCTAGTTGTCCTGACGCTAACCCTAGTTGTCCTGACGCTAACCCTACTTGTCCTGACGCTAACCCTAGTTGTCCTGACGCTAACCCGAGTTGTCCTGACGCTAACCCGAGTTGTCCTGATGCTAACCCTAGTTGTCCTGACGCTAACCCGAGTTGTCCTGACGCTAACCCGAGTTGTCCTGACGCTAACCCTAGTTGTCCTGACGCTAACCCTAGTTGTCCTGACGCTAAACCGAGTTGTCCTGACGCTAACCCGAGTTGTCCTGACGCTAACCCGAGTTGTCCTGACGCTAACCCGAGTTGCCCTGACGCTAACCCGAGTTGTCCTGACGCTAACCCGAGTTGTCCTGACGCTAACCCGAGTTGTCCTGACGCTAACCCGAGTTGTCCTGACGCTAACCCGAGTTGTCCTGACGCTAACCCGAGTTGTCCTGGCGCTAACCCGAGTTGTCCTGACGCTAACCCTAATTGTCCTGACGCTAACCCGAGTTGTCCTGACGCTAACCCTAGTTGTCCTGACGCTAACCCTAGTTGTCCTGACGCTAACCCTAGTTGTCCTGACGCTAACCCTAGTTGTCCTGATGCTAACCCTAGTTGTCCTGAAGCTAACCCTACTTGTTATGACGCTAACCCTAGTTGTCCTGACGCTAACCCTAGTTGTCCTGACACTAACCCTAGTTGTCCTGACGCTAACCCTAGTTGTCCTGACGCTAACCCTAGATGTCCTGACGCTAACCCTAGTTGTCCTGACGCTAACCCTAGTTGTCCTGACGCTAACCCTACTTGTCCTGACGCTAACCCTACTTGTCCTGACGCTAACCCTAGTTGTCCTGACGCTAACCCTACTTGTCCTAACGCTAAATCTACTTGTCCTGACGCTAACCCTACTTGTCCTGACGCTAACCCTACTTGTCCTGACTCTAACCCTAGTTGTCCTGACGCTAACTCTAGTTGTCCTGACGCTAACCCTAGTTGTACTGACGCTAACCCTAGTTGTACTGACGCTAACCCTAGTTGTCTTGACGCTAACCCTAGTTGTCCTGACGCTAACCCTAGTTGTCCTGACGCTAACCCTAGTTGTCCTGACGCTACCCCTACTTGTCCTGACGCTAACCCTAGTTGTCCTAACGCTAACCCTAGTTGTCCTGACGCTAACCCTAGTTGTCCTGACGCTAACCCTAGTTGTCCTGACGCTAACCCTACTTGTCCTGACGCTAACCCTACTTGTCCTGACGCTAACCCTAGTTGTCCTGACGCTAACCCTAGTTGTCCTGACGCTAACCCTAGTTGTCCTGACGCTAATCCTAGTTGTCCTGACGCTAATCCTAGTTGTCCTGACGCTAACCCTAGTTGTCCTGACGCTAATCCTAGTTGTCCTGACGCTAACCCTAGTTGTCCTGACGCTAACCCTACTTGTCCTGACGCTAACCCTAGTTGTCCTGACGCTAACCCGAGTTGTCCTGACGCTAACCCGAGTTGTCCTGACGCTAACCCTAGTTGTCCTGACGCTAACCCGAGTTGTCCTGACGCTAACCCGAGTTGTCCTGACGCTAACCCTAGTTGTCCTGACGCTAACCCTAGTTGTCCTGACGCTAAACCGAGTTGTCCTGACGCTAACCCGAGTTGTCCTGACGCTAACCCGAGTTGTCCTGACGCTAACCCGAGTTGCCCTGACGCTAACCCGAGTTGTCCTGACGCTAACCCGAGTTGTCCTGACGCTAACCCGAGTTGTCCTGACGCTAACCCGAGTTGTCCTGACGCTAACCCGAGTTGTCCTGACGCTAACCTGAGTTGTCCTGACGCTAACCCGAGTTGTCCTGGCGCAAACCCGAGTTGTCCTGACGCTAACCCTAATTGTCCTGACGCTAACCCTAGTTGTCCTGACGCTAACCCTAGTTGTCCTGACGCTAACCCTAGTTGTCCTGACGCTAACCCTAGTTGTCCTGACGCTAACCCTAGTTGTCCTGATGCTAACCCTAGTTGTCCTGAAGCTAACCCTACTTGTTATGACGCTAACCCTAGTTGTCCTGACGCTAACCCTAGTTGTCCTGACGCTAACCCTACTTGTCCTGACGCTAACCTAGTTGTCCTGACGCTAACCCTAGTTGTCCTGACGCTAACCCTAGTTGTCCTGACGCTAACCCTAGTTGTCCTGACGCTAACCCTAGTTGTCCTGACGCTAACCCTACTTGTCCTGACGCTAACCCTAGTTGTCCTGACGCTAATCCTAGTTGTCCTGACGCTAACCCTAGTTGTCCTGACGCTAACCCTAGTTGTCCTGACGCTAACCCGAGTTGTCCTGACGCTAACGCGAGTTGTCCTGACGCTAACCCTAGTTGTCCTGACGCTAACCCGAGTTGTCCTGACGCTAACCCGAGTTGTCCTGACGCTATCCCGAGTTGTCCTGACGCTAACCCTAGTTGTCCTGACGCTAACCCTAGTTGTCCTGACGCTAACCCGAGTTGTCCTGACGCTAACCCGAGATGTCCTGACGCTAACCCGAGTTGCCCTGACGCTAACCCGAGTTGTCCTGACGCTAACCAGAGTTGTCCTGACGCTAACCCGAGTTGTCCTGACGCTAACCCGATTTGTCCTGACGCTAACCCGAGTTGTCCTGACGCTAACCCTAGTTGTCCTGACGCTAATCCTAGTTGTCCTGACGCTAACCCTAGTTGTCCTGACGCTAACCCTACTTGTCCTGACGCTAACCCTAGTTGTCCTGACGCTAACCCGAGTTGTCCTGACGCTAACCCGAGTTGTCCTGACGCTAACCCTAGTTGTCCTGACGCTAACCCGAGTTGTCCTGACGCTAACCCGAGTTGTCCTGACGCTAACCCTAGTTGTCCTGACGCTAACCCTAGTTGTCCTGACGCTAAACCGAGTTGTCCTGATGCTAACCCGAGTTGTCCTGACGCTAACCCGAGTTGTCCTGACGCTAACCCGAGTTGCCCTGACGCTAACCCGAGTTGTCCTGACGCTAACCCGAGTTGTCCTGACGCTAACCCGAGTTCTCCTGACGCTAACCCGAGTTGTCCTGACGCTAACCCGAGTTGTCCTGACGCTAACCCGAGTTGTCCTGGCGCTAACCCGAGTTGTCCTGACGCTAACCCTAATTGTCCTGACGCTAACCCGAGTTGTCCTGACGCTAACCCTAGTTGTCCTGACGCTAACCCTAGTTGTCCTGACGCTAACCCTAGTTGTCCTGACGCTAACCCTAGTTGTCCTGATGCTAACCCTAGTTGTCCTGAAGCTAACCCTACTTGTTATGACGCTAACCCTAGTTGTCCTGACGCTAACCCTAGTTGTCCTGACGCTAACCCTAGCTGTCCTGACGCGAACTCTACTTATCCTGACGCTAACCCTAGTTGTCCTGACGCTAACCCTAGTTGTCCTGACGCTAACCCTACTTGTCCTGACGCTAACCCTAGCTGTCCTGACGCGAACCCTACTTGTTCTGACGCTAACCCTAGTTGTCCTGACGCTAACCCTAGTTGTCCTGACGCTAACCCTACTTGTCCTGACGCTAACCCTAGTTGTCCTGACGCTAACCCTAGTTGTCCTGACGCTAACCCTACTTGTCCTGATGCTAACCCTAGTTGTCCTGACGCTAACCCTAGTTGTCCTGACGCTAACCCTACTTGTCCTGACGCTAACCCTAGTTGTCCTGACGCTAACCCTAGTTGTCCTGACGCTAACCCTAGTTGTCCTGACGCTAACCCTACTTGTCCTGACGCTAACCTAGTTGTCCTGATGCTAACCCTAGTTGTCCTGACGCTAACCCTAGTTGTCCTGACGCTAACCCTAGTTGTCCTGACGCTAACCCTAGTTGTCCTGACGCTAACCCTACTTGTCCTGACGCTAACCCTAGTTGTCCTGACGCTAACCCTAGTTGTCCTGACGCTAACCCTAGTTGTCCTGACGCTAATCCTAGTTGTCCAGACGCTAACCCTAGTTGTCCTGACGCTAACCCGAGTTGTCCTGACGCTAACGCGAGTTGTCCTGACGCTAACCCTAGTTGTCCTGACGCTAACCCGAGTTGTCCTGACGCTAACCCGAGTTGTCCTGACGCTAACCCGAGTTGTCCTGACGCTAACCCTAGTTGTCCTGACGCTAACCCTAGTTGTCCTGACGCTAACCCGAGTTGTCCTGACGCTAACCCGAGATGTCCTGACGCTAACCCGAGTTGCCCTGACGCTAACCCGAGTTGTCCTGACGCTAACCCGAGTTGTCCTGACGCTAACCCGAGTTGTCCTGACGCTAACCCGAGTTGTTCCTGACGCTAACCCTAATTGTCCTGACGCTAAGCCGAGTTGTCCTGACGCTAACCCTAGTTGTCCTGACGCTAACCCTAGTTGTCCTGACGCTAACCCTAGTTGTCCTGATGCTAACCCTAGTTGTCCTGAAGCTAACCCTACTTGTAATGACGCTAACCCTAGTTGTCCTGACGCTAACCCTAGTTGTCCTGACGCTAACCCTAGCTGTCCTGACGCGAACTCTACTTGTCCTGACGCTATCCCTAGTTGTCCTGACGCAAACCCTAGTTGTCCTGACGCTAACCCTACTTGTCCTGACGCTAACCCTAGTTGTCCTGACGCTAACCCTAGTTGTCCTGACGCTAACCCTACTTGTCCTGATGCTAACCCTAGTTGTCCTGACGCTATCCCTAGTTGTCCTGACGCTAACCCTAGTTGTCCTGACGCTAACCCTAGTTGTCCTGACGCTAACCCTACTTGTCCTGATGCTAACCCTAGTTGTCCTGACGCTAACCCTAGTTGTCCTGACGCTAACCCTAGTTGTCCTGACGCTAACCCTACTTGTCATGACGCTAACCCTAGTTGTCCTGACGCTAACCCTAGTTGTCCTGACGCTAAACCTAGCTGTCCTGACGTGAACCCTACTTGTCCTGACGCTAACCCTGGTTGTCCTGACGCTAACCCTAGTTGTCCTGACGCTAACCCTAGTTGTCCTGACGCTAACCCTAGTTGTCCTGATGCTAACCCTAGTTGTCCTGAAGCTAACCCTACTTGTAATGACGCTAACCCTAGTTGTCCTGACGCTAACCCTAGTTGTCCTGACGCTAACCCTAGCTGTCCTGACGCGAACTCTACTTGTCCTGACGCTATCCCTAGTTGTCCTGACGCAAACCCTAGTTGTCCTGACGCTAACCCTACTTGTCCTGACGCTAACCCTAGTTGTCCTGACGCTAACCCTAGTTGTCCTGACGCTAACCCTACTTGTCCTGATGCTAACCCTAGTTGTCCTGACGCTAACCCTAGTTGTCCTGACGCTAACCCTAGTTGTCCTGACGCTAACCCTAGTTGTCCTGACGCTAACCCTACTTGTCCTGATGCTAACCCTAGTTGTCCTGACGCTAACCCTAGTTGTCCTGACGCTAACCCTAGTTGTCCTGACGCTAACCCTACTTGTCATGACGCTAACCCTAGTTGTCCTGACGCTAACCCTAGTTGTCCTGACGCTAAACCTAGCTGTCCTGACGTGAACCCTACTTGTCCTGACGCTAACCCTAGTTGTCCTGACGCTAACCCTAGTTGTCCTGACGCTAACCCTACTTGTCCTGACGCTAACCCTAGTTGTCCTGACGCTAACCCTACTTGTCCTGACGCTAACCCTACTTGTCCTGATGCTAACCCTAGTTGTCCTGACGCTATCCCTAGTTGTCCTGACGCTAACCCTACTTGTCCAGACGCTAACCCTAGTTGTCCTGATGCTAACCCTACTTGTCCTGACGCTAACCCTAGTTGTACTGACGCTAACCCTAGTTGTCCTGATGCTAACCCTACTTGTCCTGACGCTAACCCTACTTGTCCTGACGCTAACCCTAGTTGTCCTGACGCTAACCCTAGTTATCCTGACGCTAACCCTACTTGTCCTGACGCTAACCCTAGTTGTCCTGACGCTAACCCTAGTTGTCCTGACGCTAACCCTAGTTGTCCTGACGCTAACCCTACTTGTCCTGACGCTAACCCTAGTTGTCCTGACGCTAACCCTAGTTGTCCTGACGCTAACCCTAGTTGTCCTGACGCTAACCCTAGTTGTCCTGACGCTAACCCTAGTTGTCCTGACGCTAACCCTAGTTGTCCTGACGCTAACCCTAGTTGTCCTGACGCTAACCCTAGTTGTCCTGACGCTAACCCTACTTGTCCTGACGCTAACCCTAGTTGTCCTGACGCTAACCCTAGTTGTCCTGACGCTAACCCTACTTGTCCTGACGCTAACCCTAGTTGTCCTGACGCTAACCTTAGTTGTCCTGACGCTAACCCTAGTTGTCCTGACGCTAACCCTAGTTGTCCTGACGCTAACCCTACTTGTCCTGACGCTAACCCTAGTTGTCCTGACGCTAACCCTACTTGTCCTGACGCTAACCCTAGTTGTCCTGACGCTAACCCTACTTGTCCTGACGCTAACCCTAGTTGTCCTGACGCTAACCCTACTTGTCCTGACGCTAACCCTAGTTGTCCTGACGCTAACCTTAGTTGTCCTGACGCTAACCCTAGTTGTCCTGACGCTAACCCTAGTTGTCCTGACGCTAACCCTACTTGTCCTGACGCTAACCCTAGTTGTCCTGACGCTAACCCTACTTGTCCTGACGCTAACCCTAGTTGTCCTGACGCTAACCCTACTTGTCCTGACGCTAACCCTAGTTGTCCTGACGCTAACCCTACTTGTCCTGACGCTAACCCTAGTTGTCCTGACGCTAACCCTAGTTGTCCTGACGCTAAACTTAGTTGTCCTGACGCTAAACTTAGTTGTCCTGACGCTAACCCTAGTTGTCCTGACGCTAACCCTAGTTGTCCTGACGCTAACCCTAGTTGTCCTGACGCTAACCCGAGTTGTCCTGACGCTAACCCGAGTTGTCCTGACGTTAACCCGAGGTGTACTGACGCTAACCCGAGTTGTCCTGACGCTAACCCGAGTTGTCCTGACTCTAACCCGAGTTGTCCTGACGCTAACCCGAGTTGTCCTGACGCTAACCCGAGTTGTCCTGATGCTAACCCGAGTTGTCCTGACGCTAACCCGAGTTATCCTGACGCTAACCCGAGTAGTCCTGACGCTAACCCGAGTTGTCCTGACGCTAACCCTAGTTGTCCTGACGCTAACCCTAGTTGTCCTGACACTAACCCTAGTTGTCCTGATGCTAACCCTAGTTGTCCTGACGCTAACCCTAGTTGTCCTTACGCTAACCCTACTTGTCCTGACGCTAACCCTAGTTGTCCTGACGCTAACCCTAGTTGTCCTGACGCTAACCCTACTTGTCCTGACGCTAACCCTAGTTGTCCTGACGCTAACCCTAGTTGTCCTGACGCTAACCCTACTTGTCCTGACGCTAACCCTAGTTGTCCTGACGCTAACCTTAGTTGTCCTGACGCTAACCCTAGTTGTCCTGACGCTAACCCTAGTTGTCCTGACGCTAACCCTAGTTGTCCTGTTGCTAACCCTACTTGTCCTGAAGCTAACCCTACTTGTCCTGACGCTAACCCTAGTTGTCCTGACGCTAACCCTAGTTGTCCTGATGCTAACCCTACTTGTCCTGACGCTAACCCTAGTTGTCCTGACGCTAACCCTAGTTGTCCTGACGCTAACCCTACTTGTCCTG
Organism: Phyllobates terribilis; assembly: GCF_046119375.1. Classification (NCBI taxonomy): domain Eukaryota; kingdom Metazoa; phylum Chordata; class Amphibia; order Anura; family Dendrobatidae; genus Phyllobates; species Phyllobates terribilis. Next base: position 62,171 of record NW_027364732.1, read on the forward strand.
ACGCTAACCCTAGTTGTCCTGACGCTAACCCTAGTTGTCCTGACGCTAACCCGAGTTTTCCTGACGCTAACCCGAGTTGTCCTGACGCTAACCCGAGTTGTCCTGACGCTAACCCGAGTTTTCCTGACGCTAACCCGAGTTGTCCTGACGCTAACCCGAGTTGTCCTGACGCTAACCCGAGTTGTCCTGACGCTATCCCGAGTTGTCCTGGCGCTAACCCGAGTAGTACTGACGCTAACCCGAGTTGTCCTGACGCTAACCCTAGTTGTCCTGACGCTAACCCTAGTTGTCCTGACGCTAACCCTAGTTGTCCTGACGCTAAACCTACTTGTCCTGACGCTAACCCTAGTTGTCCTGACGCTAACCCTACTTGTCCTGACGCTAACCATAGTTGTCCTGACGCTAACCCTAGTTGTCCTGACGCTAACCCTAGTTGTCCTGACGCTAACCCTACTTGTCCTGACGCTAACCCTAGTTGTCCTGACGCTAACCCTACTTGTCCTGACGCTAACCCTAGTTGTCCTGACGCTAACCCTAGTTGTCCTGACGCTAACCCTACTTGTCCTGACGCTAACCCTAGTTGTCCTGACGCTAACCCTAGTTGACCTGACGCTAACCCTACTTGTCCTGACGCTAACCCTAGTTGTCCTGACGCTAACCCTAGTTGTCCTGACGCTAACCCGAGTTTTCCTGACGCTAACCCGAGTTGTCCTGACGCTAACCCGAGTTGTCCTGACGCTAACCCGAGTTTTCCTGACGCTAACCCGAGTTGTCCTGACGCTAACCCGAGTTGTCCTGACGCTAACCCGAGTTGTCCTGACGCTATCCCGAGTTGTCCTGGCGCTAACCCGAGTAGTACTGACGCTAACCCGAGTTGTCCTGACGCTAACCCTAGTTGTCCTGACGCTAACCCTAGTTGTCCTGACGCTAACCCTAGTTGTCCTGACGCTAAACCTACTTGTCCTGACGCTAACCCTAGTTGTCCTGACGCTAACCCTACTTGTCCTGACGCTAACCATAGTTGTCCTGACGCTAACCATAGTTGTCCTGATGCTAACCCTACTTGTCCTGACGCTAACCCTACTTGTCCTGACGCTAACCCTAGTTGTCCTGACGCTAACCCTACTAGTCCTGACGCTAAACCTACTTGTCCTGACGCTAACCCTAGTTGTCCAGACGCTAACCCTAGTTGTCCTGACGCTAACCCTAGTTGTCCTGACGCTAACCCTACTTGTCCTGACGCTAACCCTAGTTGTCCTGACGCTAACCCTAGTTGTCCTGACGCTAACCCTAGTTGTCCTGACGCTAACCCTAGTTGTCCTGACACTAACCCTAGTTGTCCTGACGCTAACCCTAGTTGTCCTGACGCTAACCCTAGTTGTCCTGACGCTAACCCTACTTGTCCATACGCTAACCCTAGTTGTCCTGACGCTAACCCTAGTTGTCCTGACGCTAACCCTACTTGTCCTGACGCTAACCCTAGTTGTCCTGACGCTAAACTTAGTTGTCCTGACGCTAACCCTAGTTGTCCTGACGCTAACCCTAGTTGTCCTGACGCTAACCCTAGTTGTCCTGACGCTAACCCTAGTTGTCCTGATGCTAACCCTACTTGTCCTGACGCTAACCCTACTTGTCCTGACGCTAACCCTAGTTGTCCTGACGCTAACCCTAGTTGTCCTGACGCTAACCCTACTTGTCCTGACGCTAACCCTAGTTGTCCTGACGCTAACCCTAGTTGTCCTGACGCTAACCCTACTTGTCCTGACGCTAACCCTAGTTGTCCTGACGCTAACCCTAGTTGTCCTGACGCTAACCCGAGTTTTCCTGACGCTAACCCGAGTTGTCATGACGCTAACCCGAGTTGTCCTGACGCTAACCCGAGTTTTCCTGACGCTAACCCGAGTTGTCCTGACGCTAACCCGAGTTGTCCTGACGCTAACCCGAGTTGTCCTGACGCTAACCCGAGTTGTCCTGACGCTATCCCGAGTTGTCATGGCGCTAACCCGAGTTGTCCTGACGCTAACCCTAATTGTCCTGACGCTAACCCGAGTTGTCCTGACGCTATCCCGAGTTGTCCTGGCGCTAACCCGAGTTGTCCTGACGCTAACCCTAATTGTCCTGACGCTAACCCGAGTTGTCCTGACGCTAACCCTAGTTGTCCTGACGCTAACCCTAGTTGTCCTGACGCTAACCCTAGTTGTCCTGACGCTAACCCTATTTGTCCTGATGCTAACCCTAGTTGTCCTGACGCTAACCCTAGTTGTCCTGACGCTAACCCTACTTGTCATGACGCTAAGCCTAGTTGTCCTGACGCTAACCCTAGTTGTCCTGACGCTAACCCTAGTTGTCCTGACGCTAACCCTATTTGTCCTGATGCTAACCCTAGTTGTCCTGACGCTAACCCTAGTTGTCCTGACGCTAACCCTACTTGTCATGATGCTAAACCTAGTTGTCCTGACGCTAACCCTAGCTGTTCTGACGAGAACCCTAGTTGTCCTGACGCTAACCCTAGTTGTCCTGACGCTAACCCTAGTTGTCCTGACGCTAACCCTACTTGTCCTGACGCTAACCCTAGTTGTCCTGACGCTAACCCTAGTTGTCCTGACGCTAACCCTACTTGTCCTGATGCTAACCCTAGTTGTCCTGACGCTAACCCTAGTTGTCCTGACGCTAACCCTAGTTGTCCTGACGCTAACCCTACTTGTCCTGACGCTAACCCTAGTTGTCCTGACGCTAACCCTAGTTGTCCTGATGCTAACCCTACTTGTCCTGACGCTAACCCTACTTGTCCTGACGCAAACCCTTGTTGTCCTGACGCTAACCCTAGTTTTCCTGATGCTAACCCTACTTGTCCTGACGCTAACCCTAGTTGTCCTGACGCTAACCCTACTTGTCCTGATGCTAACCCTAGTTGTCCTGACACTAACCCTAGTTGTCCTGACGCTAACCCTAGTTGTCCTGACGCTAACCCTACTTGTCCTGACGCTAACCCTAGTTGTCCTGACGCTAACCCTAGTTGTCCTGACACTAACCCTAGTTGTCCTGACGCTAACCCTAGTTGTCCTGACGCTAACCCTAGATGTCCTGACGCTAACCCTACTTGTCCATACGCTAACCCTAGTTGTCCTGACGCTAACCCTAGTTGTCCTGACGCTAACCCTACTTGTCCTGACGCTAACCCTAGTTGTCCTGACGCTAAACTTAGTTGTCCTGACGCTAACCCTAGTTGTCCTGACGCTAACCCTAGTTGTCCTGACGCTAACCCTAGTTGTCCTGACGCTAACCCTAGTTGTCCTGACGCTAAACTTAGTTGTCCTGACGCTAACCCTAGTTGTCCTGACGCTAACCCTAGTTGTCCTGACGCTAACCCTAGTTGTCCTGACGCTAACCCGAGTTGTCCTGACGCTAACCCGAGTTGTCCTGACGTTAACCCGTGTTGTACTGACGCTAACCCGAGTTGTCCTGACGCTAACCCGAGTTGTCCTGACTCTAACCCGAGTTGTCCTGACGCTAACCCGAGTTGTCCTGACGCTAACCCGAGTTGTCCTGATGCTAACCCGAGTTGTCCTGACGCTAACCCGAGTTGTCCTGACGCTAACCCGAGTAGTCCTGACGCTAACCCGAGTTGTCCTGACGCTAACCCTAGTTGTCCTGACGCTAACCCTAGTTGTCCTGACACTAACCCTAGTTGTCCTGACGCTAACCCTAGTTGTCCTGACGCTAACCCTAGTTGTCCTGACGCTAACCCTAGTTGTCCTGACGCTAACCCTAGTTGTCCTGACGCTAACCCTACTTGTCCTGACGCTAACCCTAGTTGTCCTGACGCTAACCCTACTTGTCCTGACGCTAACCCTAGTTGTCCTGACGCTAACCCTAGTTGTCCTGATGCTAACCCTAGTTGTCCTGATGCTAACCCTACTTGTCCTGACGCTAACCCTACTTGTCCTGACGCTAACCCTATTTGTCCTGACGCTAACCCTAGTTGTCCTGACGCTAACCCTACTTGTCCTGATGCTAACCCTAGTTGTCCTGACGCTAACCCTAGTTGTCCTGACGCTAACCCTACTTGTCCTGACGCTAACCCTAGTTGTCCTGACGCTAACCCTAGTTGTCCTGACGCTAACCCGAGTTTTCCTGACGCTAACCCGAGTTGTCATGACGCTAACCCGAGTTGTCCTGACGCTAACCCGAGTTTTCCTGACGCTAACCCGAGTTGTCCTGACGCTAACCCGAGTTGTCCTGACGCTAACCCGAGTTGTCCTGACGCTAACCCGAGTTGTCCTGACGCTATCCCGAGTTGTCATGGCGCTAACCCGAGTTGTCCTGACGCTAACCCTAATTGTCCTGACGCTAACCCGAGTTGTCCTGACGCTATCCCGAGTTGTCCTGGCGCTAACCCGAGTTGTCCTGACGCTAACCCTAATTGTCCTGACGCTAACCCGAGTTGTCCTGACGCTAACCCTAGTTGTCCTGACGCTAACCCTAGTTGTCCTGACGCTAACCCTAGTTGTCCTGACGCTAACCCTAGTTGTCCTGACGCTAACCCTAGTTGTCCTGACGCTAACCCTAGTTGTCCTGACGCTAACCCTACTTGTCCTGACGCTAACCCTAGTTGTCCTGACGCTAACCCTAGTTGTCCTGATGCTAACCCTACTTGTCCTGACGCTAACCCTACTTGTCCTGACGCAAACCCTTGTTGTCCTGACGCTAACCCTAGTTGTCCTGACGCTAACCCTACTTGTCCTGACGCTAACCCTACTTGTCCTGATGCTAACCCTAGTTGTCCTGACGCTAACCCTAGTTGTCCTGACGCTAACCCTAGTTGTCCTGACGCTAACCCTACTTGTCCTGACGCTAACCCTAGTTGTCCTGACGCTAACCCTAGTTGTCCTGATGCTAACCCTACTTGTCCTGACGCTAACCCTACTTGTCCTGACGCAAACCCTTGTTGTCCTGACGCTAACCCTAGTTGTCCTGATGCTAACCCTACTTGTCCTGACGCTAACCCTAGTTGTCCTGACGCTAACCCTACTTGTCCTGATGCTAACCCTAGTTGTCCTGACACTAACCCTAGTTGTCCTGACGCTAACCCTAGTTGTCCTGATGCTAACCCTACTTGTCCTGACGCTAACCCTAGTTGTCCTGACGCTAACCCTAGTTGTCCTGACACTAACCCTAGTTGTCCTGACGCTAACCCTAGTTGTCCTGACGCTAACCCTAGATGTCCTGACGCTAACCCTACTTGTCCATACGCTAACCCTAGTTGTCCTGACGCTAACCCTAGTTGTCCTGACGCTAACCCTACTTGTCCTGACGCTAACCCTAGTTGTCCTGACGCTAAACTTAGTTGTCCTGACGCTAACCCTAGTTGTCCTGACGCTAACCCTAGTTGTCCTGACGCTAACCCTAGTTGTCCTGACGCTAACCCTAGTTGTCCTGACGCTAAACTTAGTTGTCCTGACGCTAACCCTAGTTGTCCTGACGCTAACCCTAGTTGTCCTGACGCTAACCCGAGTTGTCCTGACGCTAACCCGAGTTGTCCTGACGTTAACCCGTGTTGTACTGACGCTAACCCGAGTTGTCCTGACGCTAACCCGAGTTGTCCTGACTCTAACCCGAGTTGTCCTGACGCTAACCCGAGTTGTCCTGACGCTAACCCGAGTTGTCCTGATGCTAACCCGAGTTGTCCTGACGCTAACCCGAGTTGTCCTGACGCTAACCCGAGTAGTCCTGACGCTAACCCGAGTTGTCCTGACGCTAACCCTAGTTGTCCTGACGCTAACCCTAGTTGTCCTGACACTAACCCTAGTTGTCCTGACGCTAACCCTAGTTGTCCTGACGCTAACCCTAGTTGTCCTGACGCTAACCCTAGTTGTCCTGACGCTAACCCTAGTTGTCCTGACGCTAACCCTACTTGTCCTGACGCTAACCCTAGTTGTCCTGACGCTAACCCTACTTGTCCTGACGCTAACCCTAGTTGTCCTGACGCTAACTCTAGTTGTCCTGATGCTAACCCTAGTTGTCCTGATGCTAACCCTACTTGTCCTGACGCTAACCCTACTTGTCCTGACGCTAACCCTAGTTGTCCTGACGCTAACCCTAGTTGTCCTGACGCTAACCCTAGTTGTCCTGACGCTAACCCTACTTGTCCTGACGCTAACCCTAGTTGTCCTGACGCTAACCCTAGTTGTCCTGACGCTAACCCGAGTTTTCCTGACGCTAACCCGAGTTGTCATGACGCTAACCCGAGTTGTCCTGACGCTAACCCGAGTTTTCCTGACGCTAACCCGAGTTGTCCTGACGCTAACCCGAGTTGTCCTGACGCTAACCCGAGTTGTCCTGACGCTAACCCGAGTTGTCCTGACGCTATCCCGAGTTGTCATGGCGCTAACCCGAGTTGTCCTGACGCTAACCCTAATTGTCCTGACGCTAACCCGAGTTGTCCTGACGCTATCCCGAGTTGTCCTGGCGCTAACCCGAGTTGTCCTGACGCTAACCCTAATTGTCCTGACGCTAACCCGAGTTGTCCTGACGCTTACCCTAGTTGTCCTGACGCTAACCCTAGTTGTCCTGACGCTAACCCTAGTTGTCCTGACGCTAACCCTAGTTGTCCTGACGCTAACCCTAGTTGTCCTGACGCTAACCCTAGTTGTCCTGACGCTAACCCTACTTGTCCTGACGCTAACCCTAGTTGTCCTGACGCTAACCCTAGTTGTCCTGATGCTAACCCTACTTGTCCTGACGCTAACCCTACTTGTCCTGACGCAAACCCTTGTTGTCCTGACGCTAACCCTAGTTGTCCTGACGCTAACCCTACTTGTCCTGACGCTAACCCTAGTTGTCCTGACGCTAACCCTACTTGTCCTGATGCTAACCCTAGTTGTCCTGACACTAACCCTAGTTGTCCTGACGCTAACCCTAGTTGTCCTGACGCTAACCCTACTTGTCCTGACGCTAACCCTAGTTGTCCTGACGCTAACCCTAGTTGTCCTGACGCTAACCCTAGTTGTCCTGACGTTAACCCTAGTTGTCCTGACGCTAACCCTAGTTGTCCTGACGCTAGCCCTAGTTGTCCTGACGCTAACCCTAGTTGTCCTGACGCTAACCCTAGTTGTCCTGACGCTAACCCTACTTGTCCTGACGCTAACCCTAGTTGTCCTGACGCTAACCATAGTTGTCCTGACGCTAACCCTAGTTGTCCTGACGCTAACCCTAGTTGTCCTGACGCTAACCCTAGTTGTCCTGACGCTAATCCTAGTTGTCCTGACGCTAACCCTAGTTGTCCTCACGCTAACCCTAGTTGTCCTGACGCTAACCCTAGTTGTCCTGACGCTAACCCTAGTTGTCCTGACGCTAACCCTAGTTGTCCTGACGCTAACCCTACTTGTCCTGACGCTAACCCTAGTTGTCCTGACGCTAACCCTAGTTGTCCTGACGCTAACCCTACTTGTCCTGACGCTAACCCTAGTTGTCCTGATGCTAACCCTAGTTGTCCTGACGCTAACCGTACTTGTCCTGACGCTAACCCTAGTTGTCCTGACGCTAACCCTAGTTGTCCTGACGCTAACCCTAGTTGTCCTGACGCTTACCCTACTTGTCCTGACGCTAACCCTAGTTGTCCTGACGCTAACCCTAGTTGTCCTGACGCTAACCCTACTTGTCCTGACGCTAACCCTACTTGTCCTGATGCTAACCCTAGTTGTCCTGACGCTAACCCTAGTTGTCCTGACGCTAACCCTAGTTGTCCTGACGCTAACCCTACTTGTCCTGACGCTAACCCTACTTGTCCTGACGCTAACCCTAGTTTTCCTGACGCTAACCCTAGTTGTCCTGACGCTAACCCTACTTGTCCTGACGCTAACCCTACTTGTCCTGACGCTAACCCTAGTTGTCCTGACGCTAACCCTAGTTGTCCTGACGATAACCCTAGTTGTCCTGACGCTAACCCTAGTTGTCCTGACGCTAACCCTAGTTGTCCTGATGCTAACCCTACTTGTCCTGACGCTAACCCTAGTTGTCCTGACGCTAACCCTACTTGTCCTGACGCTAACCCTACTTGTCCTGATGCTAACCCTAGTTGTCCTGACGCTAACCCTAGTTGTCCTGACGCTAACCCTAGTTGTCCTGACGCTAACCCTACTTGTCCTGACGCTAACCCTACTTGTCCTGACGCTAACCCTAGTTTTCCTGACGCTAACCCTAGTTGTCCTGACGCTAACCCTACTTGTCCTGACGCTAACCCTACTTGTCCTGACGCTAACCCTAGTTGTCCTGACGCTAACCCTAGTTGTCCTGACGATAACCCTAGTTGTCCTGACGCTAATCCTAGTTGTCCTGACGCTAACCCTAGTTGTCCTGATGCTAACCCTACTTGTCCTGACGCTAACCCTAGTTGTCCTGACGCTAACCCTAGTTGTCCTGACGCTAACCCTAGTTGTCCTGACGCTAACCCTAGTTGTCCTGACGCTAACCCTACTTGTCCTGACGCTAACCCTAGTTGTCCTGACGCTAACCCTAGTTGTCCTGAAGCTAACCCTAGTTGTCCTGACGCTAACCCTAGTTGTCCTGACGCTAACCCTAGTTGTCCTGACGCTAACCCTACTTGTCCTGATGCTAACTCTAGTTGTACTGACGCTAACCATAGTTGTCCTGACGCTAACCCTAGTTGTCCTGACGCTAACCCTACTTGTCCTGACGCTAACCCTACTTGTCCTGACGCTAACCTTACTTGTCCTGACGCTAACCCTACTTGTCCTGACGCTAACCCTAGTTGTCCTGACGCTAACCCTAGCTGTCCTGACGAGAACCCTAGTTGTCCTGACGCTAACCCTAGTTGTCCTGACGCTAACCCTAGTTGTCCTGACGCTAACCCTACTTGTCCTGACGCTAACCCTAGTTGTCCTGACGCTAACCCTACTTGTCCTGACGCTAACCCTACTTGTCCTGACGCTAACCTTACTTGTCCTGACGCTAACCCTACTTGTCCTGACGCTAACCCTAGTTGTCCTGACGCTAACCCTAGCTGTCCTGACGAGAACCCTAGTTGTCCTGACGCTAACCCTAGTTGTCCTGACGCTAACCCTAGTTGTCCTGACGCTAACCCTACTTGTCCTGACGCTAACCCTACTTGTCCTGACGCTAACCCTAGTTGTCCTGACGCTAACCCTACTTGTCCTGATGCTAACCCTAGTTGTCCTGACGCTAACCCTAGTTGTCCTGACGCTAACCCTAGTTGTCCTGACGCTAACCCTACTTGTCCTGACGCTAACCCTAGTTGTCCTGACGCTAACCCTAGTTGTCCTGATGCTAACCCTACTTGTCCTGACGCTAACCCTACTTGTCCTGATGCAAACCCTTGTTGTCCTGACGCTAACCCTAGTTGTCCTGACGCTAACCCTACTTGTCCTGACGCTAACCCTACTTGTCCTGACGCTAACCCTAGTTGTCCTGACGCTAACCCTACTTGTCCTGATGCTAACCCTAGTTGTCCTGACGCTAACCCTAGTTGTCCTGACGCTAACCCTAGTTGTCCTGACGCTAACCCTACTTGTCCTGACGCTAACCCTACTTGTCCTGACGCTAACCCTAGTTGTCATGACGCTAACCCTAGTTGTCCTGACGTTAACCCTAGTTGTCCTGACGCTAACCCTAGTTGTCCTGACGCTAACCCTAGTTGTCCTGACGCTAACCCTAGTTGTCCTGACGCTAACCCTAGTTGTCCTGACGCTAACCCTAGTTGTCCTGACGCTAACCCTACTTGTCCTGACGCTAACCCTAGTTGTCCTGACGCTAACCCTAGTTGTCCTGACGCTAACCCTAGTTGTCCTGACGCTAATCCTAGTTGTCCTGACGCTAACCCTAGTTGTCCTCACGCTAACCCTAGTTGTCCTGACGCTAACCCTAGTTGTCCTGACGCTAACCCTAGTTGTCCTGACGCTAACCCTAGTTGTCCTGACGCTAACCCTACTTGTCCTGACGCTAACCCTAGTTGTCCTGACGCTAACCCTAGTTGTCCTGACGCTAACCCTAGTTGTCCTGATGCTAACCTTAGTTGTCCTGATGCTAACCCTACTTGTCCTGACGCTAACCCTACTTGTCCTGACGCTAACCCTAGTTGTCCTGACGCTAACCCTAGTTGTCCTGACGCTAACCCTACTTGTCCTGATGCTAACCCTAGTTGTCCTGACGCTAACCCTAGTTGTCCTGACGCTAACCCTACTTGTCCTGACGCTAACCCTAGTTGTCCTGACGCTAACCCTAGTTGTCCTGACGCTAACCCGAGTTTTCCTGACGCTAACCCGAGTTGTCATGACGCTAACCCGAGTTGTCCTGACGCTAACCCGAGTTTTCCTGACGCTAACCCGAGTTGTCCTGACGCTAACCCGAGTTGTCCTGACGCTAACCCGAGTTGTCCTGACGCTAACCCGAGTTGTCCTGACGCTATCCCGAGTTGTCATGGCGCTAACCCGAGTTGTCCTGACGCTAACCCTAATTGTCCTGACGCTAACCCGAGTTGTCCTGACGCTATCCCGAGTTGTCCTGGCGCTAACCCGAGTTGTCCTGACGCTAACCCTAATTGTCCTGACGCTAACCCGAGTTGTCCTGACGCTAACCCTAGTTGTCCTGACGCTAACCCTAGTTGTCCTGACGCTAACCCTAGTTGTCCTGACGCTAACCCTAGTTGTCCTGACGCTAACCCTAGTTGTCCTGACGCTAACCCTAGTTGTCCTGACGCTAACCCTACTTGTCCTGACGCTAACCCTAGTTGTCCTGACGCTAACCCTAGTTGTCCTGATGCTAACCCTACTTGTCCTGACGCTAACCCTACTTGTCCTGACGCAAACCCTTGTTGTCCTGACGCTAACCCTAGTTGTCCTGACGCTAACCCTACTTGTCCTGACGCTAACCCTAGTTGTCCTGACGCTAACCCTACTTGTCCTGATGCTAACCCTAGTTGTCCTGACACTAACCCTAGTTGTCCTGACGCTAACCCTAGTTGTCCTGACGCTAACCCTACTTGTCCTGACGCTAACCCTAGTTGTCCTGACGCTAACCCTAGTTGTCCTGACGCTAACCCTAGTTGTCCTGACGTTAACCCTAGTTGTCCTGACGCTAACCCTAGTTGTCCTGACGCTAGCCCTAGTTGTCCTGACGCTAACCCTAGTTGTCCTGACGCTAACCCTAGTTGTCCTGACGCTAACCCTACTTGTCCTGACGCTAACCCTAGTTGTCCTGACGCTAACCATAGTTGTCCTGACGCTAACCCTAGTTGTCCTGACGCTAACCCTAGTTGTCCTGACGCTAACCCTAGTTGTCCTGACGCTAATCCTAGTTGTCCTGACGCTAACCCTAGTTGTCCTCACGCTAACCCTAGTTGTCCTGACGCTAACCCTAGTTGTCCTGACGCTAACCCTAGTTGTCCTGACGCTAACCCTAGTTGTCCTGACGCTAACCCTACTTGTCCTGACGCTAACCCTAGTTGTCCTGACGCTAACCCTAGTTGTCCTGACGCTAACCCTACTTGTCCTGACGCTAACCCTAGTTGTCCTGATGCTAACCCTAGTTGTCCTGACGCTAACCGTACTTGTCCTGACGCTAACCCTAGTTGTCCTGACGCTAACCCTAGTTGTCCTGACGCTAACCCTAGTTGTCCTGACGCTTACCCTACTTGTCCTGACGCTAACCCTAGTTGTCCTGACGCTAACCCTAGTTGTCCTGACGCTAACCCTACTTGTCCTGACGCTAACCCTACTTGTCCTGATGCTAACCCTAGTTGTCCTGACGCTAACCCTAGTTGTCCTGACGCTAACCCTAGTTGTCCTGACGCTAACCCTACTTGTCCTGACGCTAACCCTACTTGTCCTGACGCTAACCCTAGTTTTCCTGACGCTAACCCTAGTTGTCCTGACGCTAACCCTACTTGTCCTGACGCTAACCCTACTTGTCCTGACGCTAACCCTAGTTGTCCTGACGCTAACCCTAGTTGTCCTGACGCTAACCCTAGTTGTCCTGACGCTAACCCTAGTTGTCCTGACGCTAACCCTAGTTGTCCTGATGCTAACCCTACTTGTCCTGACGCTAACCCTAGTTGTCCTGACGCTAACCCTAGTTGTCCTGACGCTAACCCTAGTTGTCCTGACGCTAACCCTAGTTGTCCTGACGCTAACCCTACTTGTCCTGACGCTAACCCTAGTTGTCCTGACGCTAACCCTAGTTGTCCTGAAGCTAACCCTAGTTGTCCTGACGCTAACCCTAGTTGTCCTGACGCTAACCCTAGTTGTCCTGACGCTAAACCTACTTGTCCTGATGCTAACTCTAGTTGTACTGACGCTAACCCTAGTTGTCCTGACGCTAACCCTAGTTGTCCTGACGCTAACCCTACTTGTCCTGACGCTAACCCTACTTGTCCTGACGCTAACCTTACTTGTCCTGACGCTAACCCTACTTGTCCTGACGCTAACCCTAGTTGTCCTGACGCTAACCCTAGCTGTCCTGACGAGAACCCTAGTTGTCCTGACGCTAACCCTAGTTGTCCTGACGCTAACCCTAGTTGTCCTGACGCTAACCCTACTTGTCCTGACGCTAACCCTAGTTGTCCTGACGCTAACCCTACTTGTCCTGACGCTAACCCTACTTGTCCTGACGCTAACCTTACTTGTCCTGACGCTAACCCTACTTGTCCTGACGCTAACCCTAGTTGTCCTGACGCTAACCCTAGCTGTCCTGACGAGAACCCTAGTTGTCCTGACGCTAACCCTAGTTGTCCTGACGCTAACCCTAGTTGTCCTGACGCTAACCCTACTTGTCCTGACGCTAACCCTACTTGTCCTGACGCTAACCCTAGTTGTCCTGACGCTAACCCTACTTGTCCTGTTGCTAACCCTAGTTGTCCTGACGCTAACCCTAGTTGTCCTGACGCTAACCCTAGTTGTCCTGACGCTAACCCTACTTGTCCTGACGCTAACCCTAGTTGTCCTGACGCTAACCCTAGTTGTCCTGATGCTAACCCTACTTGTCCTGACGCTAACCCTACTTGTCCTGATGCAAACCCTTGTTGTCCTGACGCTAACCCTAGTTGTCCTGACGCTAACCCTACTTGTCCTGACGCTAACCCTACTTGTCCTGACGCTAACCCTAGTTGTCCTGACGCTAACCCTACTTGTCCTGATGCTAACCCTAGTTGTCCTGACGCTAACCCTAGTTGTCCTGACGCTAACCCTAGTTGTCCTGACGCTAACCCTACTTGTCCTGACGCTAACCCTACTTGTCCTGACGCTAACCCTAGTTGTCCTGACGCTAACCCTAGTTGTCCTGACGTTAACCCTAGTTGTCCTGACGCTAACCCTAGTTGTCCTGACGCTAACCCTAGTTGTCCTGACGCTAACCCTAGTTGTCCTGACGCTAACCCTAGTTGTCCTGATGCTAACCCTAGTTGTCCTGACGCTAACCCTACTTGTCCTGACGCTAACCCTAGTTGTCCTGACGCTAACCCTAGTTGTCCTGACGCTAACCCTAGTTGTCCTGACGCTAATCCTAGTTGTCCTGACGCTAACCCTAGTTGTCCTCACGCTAACCCTAGTTGTCCTGACGCTAACCCTAGTTGTCCTGACGCTAACCCTAGTTGTCCTGACGCTAACCCTAGTTGTCCTGACGCTAACCCTACTTGTCCTGACGCTAACCCTAGTTGTCCTGACGCTAACCCTAGTTGTCCTGACGCTAACCCTAGTTGTCCTCACGCTAATCCTAGTTGTCCTGACGCTAACCCTAGTTGTCCTGACGCTAACCCTACTTGTCCTGACGCTAACCCTAGTTGTCCTGACGCTAACCCTAGTTGTCCTGACGCTAACCGTACTTGTCCTGACGCTAACCGTACTTGTCCTGACGCTAACCCTAGTTGTCCTGACGCTAACCCTAGTTGTCCTGACGCTTACCCTACTTGTCCTGACGCTAACCCTAGTTGTCCTGATGCTAACCCTAGTTGTCCTGACGCTAACCCTGCTTGTCCTGACGCTAACCCTAGTTGTCCTGACGCTAACCCTAGTTGTCCTGACGGTAACCCTTCTTGTCCTGACGCTAACCCTAGTTGTCCTGACGCTAACCCTAGTTGTCCTGACGCTAACCCTAGTTGTCCTGACGCTAACCCTACTTGTCCTGACGCTAACCCTAGTTGTCCTGACGCTAACCCTACTTGTCCTGATGCTAACCCTAGTTGTCCTGACGCTAACCCTAGTTGTCCTGACGCTAACCCTACTTGTCCTGACGCTAACCTTACTTGTCCTGATGCTAACCCTACTTGTCCTGACGCTAACCCTAGTTGTCCTGACGCTAACCCTAGTTGTCCTGACGCTAACCCTAGTTGTCCTGACGCTAACCCTACTTGTCCTGACGCTAACCCTACTTGTCCTGACGCTAACCCTAGTTGTCCTGACGCTAACCCTAGTTGTCCTGACGCTAACCCTAGTTGTCCTGACGCTAACCCTACTTGTCCTGACGCTAACCCTACTTGTCCTGACGCTAACCCTAGTTTTCCTGACGCTAACCCTAGTTGTCCTGACGCTAACCCTACTTGTCCTGACGCTAACCCTACTTGTCCTGACGCTAACACTAGTTGTCCTGATGCTAACCCTAGTTGTCCTGACGCTAACCCTAGTTGTCCTGACGCTAACCCTAGTTGTCCTGACGCTAACCCTACTTGTCCTGACGCTAACCCTACTTGTCCTGACGCTAACACTAGTTGTCCTGATGCTATCCCTAGTTGTCCTGACGCTAACCCTAGTTGTCCTGACGCTAACCCTACTTGTCCTGACGCTAACCCTACTTGTCCTGACGCTAACCCTAGTTGTCCTGACGCTAACCCTAGTTGTCCTGATGCTAACCCTACTTGTCCTGACGCTAACCCTAGTTGTCCTGACGCTAACCCTAGTTGTCCTGACGCTAACCCTAGTTGTCCTGACGCTAACCCTAGTTGTCCTGACGCTAACCCTACTTGTCCTGATGCTAACCCTAGTTGTCCTGACGCTAACCCTAGTTGTCCTGAAGCTAACCCTAGTTGTCCTGACGCTAACCTTAGTTGTCCTGACGCTAACCCTAGTTGTCCTGATGCTAACCCTACTTGTCCTGATGCTAACTCTAGTTGTACTGACGCTAACCCTAGTTGTCCTGACGCTAACCCTAGTTGTCCTGACGCTAACCCTACTTGTCCTGACGCTAACCCTACTTGTCCTGACGCTAACCTTACTTGTCCTGACGCTAACCCTAGTTGTCCTGACGATAACCCTAGTTGTCCTGACGCTAACCCTAGTTGTCCTGACGCTAACCCTAGTTGTCCTGATGCTAACCCTACTTGTCCTGACGCTAACCCTAGTTGTCCTGACGCTAACCCTAGTTGTCCTGACGCTAACCCTAGTTGTCCTGACGCTAACCCTACTTGTCCTGACGCTAACCCTAGTTGTCCTGACGCTAACCCTAGTTGTCCTGACGCTAACCCTACTTGTCCTGACGCTAACCCTACTTGTCCTGACGCTAACCCTAGTTGTCCTGACGCTAACCCTAGTTGTCCTGACGCTAACCCTAGTTGTCCTGACGCTAACCCTAGTTGTCCTGACGCTAACCCTAGTTGTCCTGACGCTAACCCTACTTGTCCTGACGCTAACCCTACTTGTCCTGACGCTAACCCTACTTGTCCTGACGCTAACCCTAGTTGTCCTGACGCTAACCCTACTTGTCCTGACGCTAACCCTACTTGTCCTGACGCTAACCCTACTTGTCCTGACGCTAACCCTAGTTGTCCTGACGCTAACCCTAGTTGTCCTGACGCTAACCCTACTTGTCCTGACGCTAACCCTAGTTGTCCTGACGCTAACCCTAGTTGTCCTGATGCTAACCGTACTTGTCCTGACGCTAACCCTAGTTGTCCTGACGCTAAACCTACTTGTCCTGACGCTAACCGTAGTTGTCCTGACGCTAACCCTAGCTGTCCTGACGCTAACCCTACTTGTCCTGACGCTAACCCTAGTTGTCCTGACGCTAACCCTAGTTGTCCTGACGCTAACCCTAGTTGTCCTGACGCTAACCCTAGTTGTCCTGACGCTAACCCTACTTGTCCTGACGCTAAACCTAGTTGTCCTGACGCTAACCCTAGTTGTCCTGACGCTAACCCTAGTTGTCCTGACGCTAACTCTAGTTGTCCTGACGCTAACCCTAGTTGTCCTGACGCTAACCCTAGTTGTCCTCACGCTAATCCTAGTTGTCCTGACGCTAACCCTAGTTGTCCTGACGCTAACCCTACTTGTCCTGACGCTAACCCTAGTTGTCCTGACGCTAACCCTAGTTGTCCTGAAGCTAACCGTACTTGTCCTGACGCTAACCCTAGTTGTCCTGACGCTAACCCTAGTTGTCCTGACGCTAACCCTAGTTGTCCTGACGCTTACCCTACTTATCCTGACGCTAACCCTAGTTGTCCTGACGCTAACCCGAGTTGTCCTGACGCTAACCCGAGTTGTCCTGACGCTAACCCTAGTTGTCCTGACGCTAACCCGAGTTGTCCTGACGCTAACCCGAGTTGTCTTGACGCTAACCCGAGTTGTCCTGACGCTAACCCGAGTTGTCCTGACGCTAACCCGAGTTGTCCTGACGCTAACCCTAGTTGTCCTGACGCTAACCCGAGTTGTCCTGACGCTAACCCTAGTTGTCCTGACGCTAACCCTAGTTGTCCTGACGCTAACCCTAGTTGTCCTGACGCTAACCCTAGTTTTCCTGACGCTAACCCTAGTTGTCCTGACGCTAACCCTAGTTGTCCTGACGCTAACCCTAGTTGTCCTGACGCTAACCCTAGTTGTCCTGACGCTAAACCTACTTGTCCTGACGCTAACCCTAGTTGTCCTGACGCTAACCCTAGTTGTCCTGACGCTAACCCTACTTGTCCTGACGCTAACCCTACTTGTCCTGACGCTAACCCTACTTGTCCTGACGCTAACCCTAGTTGTCCTGAGGCTAACCCTACTTGTCCAGACGCTAACCCTACTTGTCCAGACGCTAACCCTAGTTGTCCTGACGCTAACCCTAGTTGTCCTGACGCTAACCCTAGTTGTCCTGATGCTAACCCTACTTGTCCTGACGCTAACCCTAGTTGTCCTGACGCTATCCCTACTTGTCCTGACGCTAACCCTACTTGTCCTGATGCTAACCCTAGTTGTCCTGACGCTAACCCTAGTTGTCCTGACGCTAACCCTAGTTGTCCTGACGCTAACCCTAGTTGTCCTGACGCTAACCCTAGTTGTCCTGACGCTAACCCTAGTTGTAATGACGCTAACCCTAGTTGTCCTGACGCTAACCCTAGTTGTCCTGACGCTAACCCTAGTTGTCCTGACGCTAACCCTACTTGTCCTGACGCTAACCCTACTTGTCCTGACGCTAACCCTACTTGTCCTGACGCTAACCCTAGTTGTCCTGACGCTAACCCTAGTTGTCCTGACGCTAACCCTAGTTGTCCTGATGCTAACCCTACTTGTCCTGACGCTAACCCTAGTTGTCCTGACGCTAACCCTAGTTGTCCTGACGCTAACCCTAGTTGTCCTGACGCTAACCCTAGTTGTAATGACGCTAACCCTAGTTGTCCTGACGCTAACCCTAGTTGTCCTGACGCTAACCCTACTTGTCCGGACGCTAACCCTACTTGTCCTGACGCTAACCCTACTTGTCCTGACGCTAACCCTACTTGTCCTGACGCTAACCCTAGTTGTCCTGACGCTAACCCTAGTTGTCCTGACGCTAACCCTACTTGTCCTGACGCTAACCCTACTTGTCCTGACGCTAACCCTACTTGTCCTGACGCTAACCCTACTTGTCCTGACGCTAACCCTAGTTGTCCTGACGCTAACCCTAGTTGTCCTGACGCTAACCCTACTTGTCCTGATGCTAACCCTAGTTGTCCTGACGCTAACCCTAGTTGTCCTGACGCTAACCCTAGTTGTCCTGACGCTAGCCCTACTTGTCCTGACGCTAACCCTAGTTGTCCTGACGCTAACCCTAGTTGTCCTGACGCTAACCCTACTTGTCCTGACGCTAACCCTAGTTGTCCTGACGCTAACCCTAGTTGTCCTGACGCTAACCGTAGTTGTCCTGACGCTAACCCTAGTTGTCCTGACGCTAACCCTAGTTGTCCTGACGCTAACCCTACTTGTCCTGACGCTAACTCTACTTGTCCTGACGCTAACCCTACTTGTCCTGACGCTAACCCTACTTGTCCTGACGCTAACCCTACTTGTCCTGACGCTAACCCTAGTTGTCCTGACGCTAACCCTAGTTGTCCTGACGCTAACCCTAGTTGTCCTGATGCTAACCCTAGTTGTCCTGATGCTAACCCTACTTGTCCTGACGCTAACCCTACTTGTCCTGACGCTAACCCTAGTTGTCCTGACGCTAACCCTAGTTGTCCTGACGCTAACCCTACTTGTCCTGACGCTAACCCTACTTGTCCTGACGCTAACCCTAGTTGTCCTGACGCTAACCCTAGTTGTCCTGACTCTAACCCTAGTTGTCCTGACGCTAACCCTAGTTGTCCTGACGCTAATCCTAGTTGTCCTGACGCTAACCCTAGTTGTCCTGACGCTAACCCTAGTTGTCCTGACGCTAACCCTAGTTGTCCTGACGCTAACCCTACTTGTCCTGACGCTAACCCTACTTGTCCTGACGCTAACCCTAGTTGTCCTGACGCTAACCCTACTTGTCCTGACGCTAACCCTAGTTGTCCTGACGCTAACCCTAGTTGTCCTGACGCTAACCCTAGTTGTCCTGACGCTAACCCTAGTTGTCCTGACGCTAACCCTAGTTGTCCCGACGCTAACCCTAGTTGTCCTGACGCTAACCCTACTTGTCCTGACGCTAACCCTAGTTGTCCTGATACTAACCCTAGTTGTCCTGACGCTAACCCTAGTTGTCCTGACGCTAAAGCTATTTGTCCTGACGCTAACCCTACTTGTCCTGACGCTAACCCTAGTTGTCCTGACGCTAACCCTAGTTGTCCTGACGCTAACCCTAGTTGTCCTGACGCTAACCCTAGTTGTCCTGACGCTAACCCTACTTGTCCTGACGCTAACCCTACTTCTCCTGACGCTAACCCTAGTTGTCCTGACGCTAACCCTAGTTGTCCTGACGCTAACCCTAGTTGTCCTGACGCTAACCCTAGTTGTCCTGACGCTAACCCTAGCTGTCCTGACGCTAACCCTAGTTGTCCTGACGCTATCCCTAGTTGTCCTGACGCTAACCCTAGTTTTCCTGAGGCTAACCCTAGTTGTCCTGACGCTAACCCTAGTTGTCTTGACGCTAACCCTAGTTGTCCTGACGCTAACCCGACTTGTCCTGACGCTAACCCTAGTTGTCCTGACTCTAACCCTACTTGTCCTGACGCTAACCCTAGTTGTCCTGATGCTAACCCTACTTGTCCTGACGCTAACCCTAGTTGTCCTGACGCTAACCCTAGTTGTCCTGACGCTAACCCTAGTTGTCCTGACGCTAACCCTACTTGTCCTGACGCTAACCCCAGTTGTCCTGACGCTAACCCTAGTTGTCCTGACGCTAACCCTAGTTGTCCTGACTCTAACCCTAGTTGTCCTGATGCTAACCCTAGTTGTCCTGACGCTAATCCTAGTTGTCCTGACGCTAACCCTAGTTGTCCTGACGCTAACCCTAGTTGTCCTGACGCTAACCCTACTTGTCCTGACGCTAACCCTAGTTGTCCTGACGCTAACCCTAGTTGTCCTGACGCTAACCCTACTTGTCCTGACGCTAACCCTAGTTGTCCTGACGCTAACCTTAGTTGTCCTGACGCTAACCCTACTTGTCCTGACGCTAACCCTAGTTGTCCTGACGCTAACCCTAGTTGTCCTGACGCTAACCCTAGTTGTCCTGACGCTAACCCTACTTGTCCTGACGCTAACCCTAGTTGTCCTGACGCTAACCCTACTTGTCCTGACGCTAACCCTAGTTGTCCTGACGCTAACCCTAGTTGTCCTGACGCTAACCCTACTTGTCCTGACGCTAACCCTAGTTGTCCTGACGCTAACCTTAGTTGTCCTGACGCTAACCCTAGTTGTCCTGACGCTAACCCTAGTTGTCCTGACGCTAACCCTACTTGTCCTGACGCTAACCCTAGTTGTCCTGACGCTAACCCTACTTGTCCTGACGCTAACCCTAGTTGTCCTGACGCTAACCCTACTTGTCCTGACGCTAACCCTAGTTGTCCTGACGCTAACCCTACTTGTCCTGACGCTAACCCTAGTTGTCCTGACGCTAACCCTAGTTGTCCTGACGCTAACCCTAGTTGTCCTGACGCTAAACTTAGTTGTCCTGACGCTAAACTTAGTTGTCCTGACGCTAACCCTAGTTGTCCTGACGCTAACCCTAGTTGTCCTGACGCTAACCCTAGTTGTCCTGACGCTAACCCTAGTTGTCCTGACGCTAACCCGAGTTGTCCTGACGCTAACCCGAGTTGTCCTGACGTTAACCCGAGTTGTACTGACGCTAACCCGAGTTGTCCTGACGCTAACCCGAGTTGTCCTGACTCTAACCCGAGTTGTCCTGACGCTAACCCGAGTTGTCCTGACGCTAACCCGAGTTGTCCTGATGCTAACCCGAGTTGTCCTGACGCTAACCCGAGTTGTCCTGACGCTAACCCGAGTAGTCCTGACGCTAACCCGAGTTGTCCTGACGCTAACCCTAGTTGTCCTGACGCTAACCCTAGTTGTCCTGACACTAACCCTAGTTGTCCTGACGCTAACCCTAGTTGTCCTGATGCTAACCCTAGTTGTCCTTACGCTAACCCTACTTGTCCTGACGCTAACCCTAGTTGTCCTGACGCTAACCCTAGTTGTCCTGACGCTAACCCTACTTGTCCTGACGCTAACCCTAGTTGTCCTGACGCTAACCTTAGTTGTCCTGACGCTAACCCTAGTTGTCCTGACGCTAACCCTAGTTGTCCTGACGCTAACCCTAGTTGTCCTGACGCTAACCCTACTTGTCCTGAAGCTAACCCTACTTGTCCTGACGCTAACCCTAGTTGTCCTGACGCTAACCCTAGTTGTCCTGACGCTAACCCTACTTGTCCTGACGCTAACCCTAGTTGTCCTGACGCTAACCCTAGTTGTCCTGACGCTAACCCTACTTGTCCTGACGCTAACCCTAGTTGTCCTGACGCTAACCCTAGTTGTCCTGACGCTAACCCGAGTTTTCCTGACGCTAACCCGAGTTGTCCTGACGCTAACCCGAGTTGTCCTGACGCTAACCCGAGTTTTCCTGACGCTAACCCGAGTTGTCCTGACGCTAACCCGAGTTGTCCTGACGCTAACCCGAGTTGTACTGACGCTATCCCGAGTTGTCCTGGCGCTAACCCGAGTAGTACTGACGCTAACCCGAGTTGTCCTGACGCTAACCCTAGTTGTCCTGACGCTAACCCTAGTTGTCCTGACGCTAACCCTAGTTGTCCTGACGCTAAACCTACTTGTCCTGACGCTAACCCTAGTTGTCCTGACGCTAACCCTACTTGTCCTGACGCTAACCATAGTTGTCCTGACGCTAACCATAGTTGTCCTGATGCTAACCCTACTTGTCCTGACGCTAACCCTACTTGTCCTGACGCTAACCCTAGTTGTCCTGACGCTAACCCTACTAGTCCTGACGCTAAACCTACTTGTCCTGACGCTAACCCTAGTTGTCCAGACGCTAACCCTAGTTGTCCTGACGCTAACCCTAGTTGTCCTGACGCTAACCCTAGTTGTCCTGACGCTAACCCTAGTTGTCCTGACGCTAACCCTAGTTGTCCTGACGCTAACCCTAGTTGTCCTGACACTAACCCTAGTTGTCCTGACGCTAACCCTAGTTGTCCTGACGCTAACCCTACTTGTCCTGACGCTAACCCTAGTTGTCCTGACGCTAACCCTAGTTGTCCTGACGCTAACCCTACTTGTCCTGACGCTAACCCTAGTTGTCCTGACGCTAAACTTAGTTGTCCTGACGCTAACCCTAGTTGTCCTGACGCTAACCCTAGTTGTCCTGACGATAACCCTAGTTGTCCTGACGCTAACCCGAGTTGTCCTGACGCTAACCCGAGTTGTCCTGACGTTAACCCGAGTTGTACTGACGCTAACCCGAGTTGTCCTGACGCTAACCCGAGTTGTCCTGACTCTAACCCGAGTTGTCCTGACGCTAACCCGAGTTGTCCTGACGCTAACCCGAGTTGTCCTGACGCTAACCCGAGTTGTCCTGATGCTAACCCGAGTTGTCCTGACGCTAACCCGAGTTGTCCTGACGCTAACCCGAGTAGTCCTGACGCTAACCCGAGTTGTCCTGACGCTAACGCTAGTTGTCCTGACGCTAACCCTAGTTGTCCTGACACTAACCCTAGTTGTCCTGACGCTAACCCTAGTTGTCCTGACGCTAACCCTAGTTGTCCTGACGCTAACCCTAGTTGTCCTGACGCTAACCCTACTTGTCCTGACGCTAACCCTAGTTGTCCTGACGCTAACCCTAGTTGTCCTGACGCTAACCCTACTTGTCCTGACGCTAACCCTAGTTGTCCTGACGCTAACCTTAGTTGTCCTGACGCTAACCCTAGTTGTCCTGACGCTAACCCTAGTTGTCCTGACGCTAACCCTAGTTGTCCTGATGCTAACCCTACTTGTCCTGACGCTAACCCTACTTGTCCTGACGCTAACCCTAGTTGTCCTGACGCTAACCCTAGTTGTCCTGACGCTAACCCTACTTGTCCTGACGCTAACCCTAGTTGTCCTGACGCTAACCCTAGTTGTCCTGACGCTAACCCTACTTGTCCTGACGCTAACCCTAGTTGTCCTGACGCTAACCCTAGTTGTCCTGACGCTAACCCGAGTTTTCCTGACGCTAACCCGAGTTGTCATGACGCTAACCCGAGTTGTCCTGACGCTAACCCGAGTTTTCCTGACGCTAACCCGAGTTGTCCTGACGCTAACCCGAGTTGTCCTGACGCTAACCCGAGTTGTCCTGACGCTAACCCGAGTTGTCCTGACGCTATCCCGAGTTGTCATGGCGCTAACCCGAGTTGTCCTGACGCTAACCCTAATTGTCCTGACGCTAACCCGAGTTGTCCTGACGCTATCCCGAGTTGTCCTGGCGCTAACCCGAGTTGTCCTGACGCTAACCCTAATTGTCCTGACGCTAACCCGAGTTGTCCTGACGCTAACCCTAGTTGTCCTGACGCTAACCCTAGTTGTCCTGACGCTAAACCTATAGTTGTCCTGACGCTAACCCTATTTGTCCTGATGCTAACCCTAGTTGTCCTGACGCTAACCCTAGTTGTCCTGACGCTAACCCTACTTGTCATGACGCTAAGCCTAGTTGTCCTGACGCTAACCCTAGTTGTCCTGACGCTAACCCTAGTTGTCCTGACGCTAACCCTATTTGTCCTGATGCTAACCCTAGTTGTCCTGACGCTAACCCTAGTTGTCCTGACGCTAACCCTACTTGTCATGATTCTAAACCTAGTTGTCCTGACGCTAACCCTAGCTGTTCTGACGAGAACCCTAGTTGTCCTGACGCTAACCCTAGTTGTCCTGACGCTAACCCTAGTTGTCCTGACGCTAACCCTACTTGTCCTGACGCTAACCCTAGTTGTCCTGACGCTAACCCTAGTTGTCCTGACGCTAACCCTACTTGTCCTGATGCTAACCCTAGTTGTCCTGACGCTAACCCTAGTTGTCCTGACGCTAACCCTAGTTGTCCTGACGCTAACCCTACTTGTCCTGACGCTAACCCTAGTTGTCCTGACGCTAACGCTAGTGGTCCTGATGCTAACCCTACTTGTCCTGACGCTAACCCTACTTGTCCTGACGCAAACCCTTGTTGTCCTGACGCTAACCCTAGTTGTCCTGACGCTAACCCTACTTGTCCTGACGCTAACCCTAGTTGTCCTGACGCTAACCCTACTTGTCCTGATGCTAACCCTAGTTGTCCTGACACTAACCCTAGTTGTCCTGACGCTAACCCTAGTTGTCCTGACGCTAACCCTACTTGTCCTGACGCTAACCCTAGTTGTCCTGACGCTAACCCTAGTTGTCCTGACGCTAACCCTAGTTGTCCTGACGTTAACCCTAGTTGTCCTGACGCTAACCCTAGTTGTCCTGACGCTAACCCTAGTTGTCCTGACGCTAACCCTAGTTGTCCTGACGCTAACCCTAGTTGTCCTGACGCTAACCCTACTTGTCCTGACGCTAACCCTAGTTGTCCTGACGCTAACCCTAGTTGTCCTGACGCTAACCCTACTTGTCCTGACGCTAACCCTAGTTGTCCTGACGCTAACCCTAGTTGTCCTGACGCTAACCCTAGTTGTCCTGACGCTAACCCTACTTTTCCTGACGCTAACCCTAGTTGTCCTGACGCTAACCCTAGTTGTCCTGATGCTAACCCTACTTGTCCTGACGCTAACCCTACTTGTCCTGACGCAAACCCTTGTTGTCCTGACGCTAACCCTAGTTGTCCTGACGCTAACCCTACTTGTCCTGACGCTAACCCTACTTGTCCTGACGCTAACCCTAGTTGTCCTGACGCTAACCCTAGTTGTCCTGACGCTAACCCTAATTGTCCTGACGCTAACCCGAGTTGTCCTGACGCTATCCCGAGTTGTCCTGGCGCTAACCCGAGTTGTCCTGACGCTAACCCTAATTGTCCTGACGCTAACCCGAGTTGTCCTGACGCTAACCCTAGTTGTCCTGACGCTAACCCTAGTTGTCCTGACGCTAACCCTAGTTGTCCTGACGCTAACCCTATTTGTCCTGATGCTAACCCTAGTTGTCCTGACGCTAACCCTAGTTGTCCTGACGCTAACCCTACTTGTCATGACGCTAAGCCTAGTTGTCCTGACGCTAACCCTAGTTGTCCTGACGCTAACCCTAGTTGTCCTGACGCTAACCCTATTTGTCCTGATGCTAACCCTAGTTGTCCTGACGCTAACCCTAGTTGTCCTGACGCTAACCCTACTTGTCATGATGCTAAACCTAGTTGTCCTGACGCTAACCCTAGCTGTTCTGACGAGAACCCTAGTTGTCCTGACGCTAACCCTAGTTGTCCTGACGCTAACCCTAGTTGTCCTGACGCTAACCCTACTTGTCCTGACGCTAACCCTAGTTGTCCTGACGCTAACCCTAGTTGTCCTGACGCTAACCATACTTGTCCTGATGCTAACCCTAGTTGTCCTGACGCTAACCCTAGTTGTCCTGACGCTAACCCTAGTTGTCCTGACGCTAACCCTACTTGTCCTGACGCTAACCCTAGTTGTCCTGACGCTAACGCTAGTGGTCCTGATGCTAACCCTACTTGTCCTGACGCTAACCCTACTTGTCCTGACGCAAACCCTTGTTGTCCTGACGCTAACCCTAGTTGTCCTGACGCTAACCCTACTTGTCCTGACGCTAACCCTAGTTGTCCTGACGCTAACCCTACTTGTCCTGATGCTAACCCTAGTTGTCCTGACACTAACCCTAGTTGTCCTGACGCTAACCCTAGTTGTCCTGACGCTAACCCTACTTGTCCTGACGCTAACCCTAGTTGTCCTGACGCTAACCCTAGTTGTCCTGACGCTAACCCTAGTTGTCCTGACGTTAACCCTAGTTGTCCTGACGCTAACCCTAGTTGTCCTGACGCTAACCCTAGTTGTCCTGACGCTAACCCTAGTTGTCCTGATGCTAACCCTAGTTGTCCTGACGCTAACCCTACTTGTCCTGACGCTAACCCTAGTTGTCCTGACGCTAACCCTAGTTGTCCTGACGCTAACCCTACTTGTCCTGACGCTAACCCTAGTTGTCCTGACGCTAACCCTAGTTGTCCTGACGCTAACCCTAGTTGTCCTGACGCTAACCCTACTTTTCCTGACGCTAACCCTAGTTGTCCTGACGCTAACCCTAGTTGTCCTGATGCTAACCCTACTTGTCCTGACGCTAACCCTACTTGTCCTGACGCAAACCCTTGTTGTCCTGACGCTAACCCTAGTTGTCCTGACGCTAACCCTACTTGTCCTGACGCTAACCCTACTTGTCCTGACGCTAACCCTAGTTGTCCTGACGCTAACCCTACTTGTCCTGATGCTAACCCTAGTTGTCCTGACACTAACCCTAGTTGTCCTGACGCTAACCCTAGTTGTCCTGACGCTAACCCTACTTGTCCTGACGCTAACCCTAGTTGTCCTGACGCTAACCCTAGTTGTCCTGACGCTAACCCTAGTTGTCCTGACGTTAACCCTAGTTGTCCTGACGCTAACCCTAGTTGTCCTGACGCTAACCCTAGTTGTCCTGACGCTAACCCTAGTTGTCCTGACGCTAACCCTAGTTGTCCTGACGCTAACCCTACTTGTCCTGACGCTAACCCTAGTTGTCCTGACGCTAACCCTAGTTGTCCTGATGCTAACCCTACTTGTCCTGACGCTAACCCTACTTGTCCTGACGCAAACCCTTGTTGTCCTGACGCTAACCCTAGTTGTCCTGACGCTAACCCTACTTGTCCTGACGCTAACCCTAGTTGTCCTGACGCTAACCCTACTTGTCCTGATGCTAACCCTAGTTGTCCTGACACTAACCCTAGTTGTCCTGACGCTAACCCTAGTTGTCCTGACGCTAACCCTACTTGTCCTGACGCTAACCCTAGTTGTCCTGACGCTAACCCTAGTTGTCCTGACGCTAACCCTAGTTGTCCTGACGTTAACCCTAGTTGTCCTGACGCTAACCCTAGTTGTCCTGACGCTAACCCTAGTTGTCCTGACGCTAACCCTAGTTGTCCTGACGCTAACCCTAGTTGTCCTGACGCTAACCCTACTTGTCCTGACGCTAACCCTAGTTGTCCTGACGCTAACCATAGTTGTCCTGACGCTAACCCTAGTTGTCCTGACGCTAACCCTAGTTGTCCTGACGCTAACCCTAGTTGTCCTGACGCTAATCCTAGTTGTCCTGACGCTAACCCTAGTTGTCCTCACGCTAACCCTAGTTGTCCTGACGCTAACCCTAGTTGTCCTGACGCTAACCCTAGTTGTCCTGACGCTAACCCTAGTTGTCCTGACGCTAACCCTACTTGTCCTGACGCTAACCCTAGTTGTCCTGACGCTAACTCTAGTTGTCCTGACGCTAACCCTACTTGTCCTGACGCTAACCCTAGTTGTCCTGACGCTAACCCTAGTTGTCCTGACGCTAACTGTACTTGTCCTGACGCTAACCCTAGTTGTCCTGACGCTAACCCTAGTTGTCCTGACGCTAACCCTAGTTGTCCTGACGCTTACCCTACTTGTCCTGACGCTAACCCTAGTTGTCCTGACGCTAACCCTAGTTGTCCTGACGCTAACCCTACTTGTCCTGACGCTAACCCTACTTGTCCTGACGCTAACCCTAGTTGTCCTGACGCTAACCCTAGTTGTCCTGACGCTAACCCTACTTGTCCTGACGCTAACCCTACTTGTCCTGACGCTAACCCTAGTTTTCCTGACGCTAACCCTAGTTTTCCTGACGCTAACCCTACTTGTCCTGACGCTAACCCTACTTGTCCTGACGCTAACCCTAGTTGTCCTGACGCTAACCCTAGTTGTCCTGACGCTAACCCTAGTTGTCCTGACGCTAACCCTAGTTGTCCTGACGCTAACCCTACTTGTCCTGACGCTAACCCTAGTTGTCCTGACGCTAACCCTAGTTGTCCTGAAGCTAACCCTAGTTGTCCTGACGCTAACCCTAGTTGTCCTGACGCTAACCCTAGTTGTCCTGACGCTAACCCTACTTGTCCTGATGCTAACTCTAGTTGTACTGACGCTAACCCTAGTTGTCCTGACGCTAACCCTAGTTGTCCTGACGCTAACCCTACTTGTCCTGACGCTAACCCTACTTGTCCTGACGCTAACCTTACTTGTCCTGACGCTAACCCTACTTGTCCTGACGCTAACCCTAGTTGTCCTGACGCTAACCCTAGCTGTCCTGACGAGAACCCTAGTTGTCCTGACGCTAACCCTAGTTGTCCTGACGCTAACCCTAGTTGTCCTGACGCTAACCCTACTTGTCCTGACGCTAACCCTAGTTGTCCTGACGCTAACCCTAGTTGTCCTGACGCTAACCCTAGTTGTCCTGACGTTAACCCTAGTTGTCCTGACGCTAACCCTAGTTGTCCTGACGCTAACCCTAGTTGTCCTGACGCTAACCCTAGTTGTCCTGACGCTAACCCTAGTTGTCCTGACGCTAACCCTACTTGTCCTGACGCTAACCCTAGTTGTCCTGACGCTAACCATAGTTGTCCTGACGCTAACCCTAGTTGTCCTGACGCTAACCCTAGTTGTCCTGACGCTAACCCTAGTTGTCCTGACGCTAATCCTAGTTGTCCTGACGCTAACCCTAGTTGTCCTCACGCTAACCCTAGTTGTCCTGACGCTAACCCTAGTTGTCCTGACGCTAACCCTAGTTGTCCTGACGCTAACCCTAGTTGTCCTGACGCTAACCCTACTTGTCCTGACGCTAACCCTAGTTGTCCTGACGCTAACCCTAGTTGTCCTGACGCTAAC
Organism: Phyllobates terribilis; assembly: GCF_046119375.1. NCBI lineage: Eukaryota > Metazoa > Chordata > Amphibia > Anura > Dendrobatidae > Phyllobates > Phyllobates terribilis. The sequence goes on from NW_027364732.1 coordinate 90,720, forward strand.
CCTACTTGTCCTGACGCTAACCCTAGTTGTCCTGACGCTAACTGTACTTGTCCTGACGCTAACCCTAGTTGTCCTGACGCTAACCCTAGTTGTCCTGACGCTAACCCTAGTTGTCCTGACGCTTACCCTACTTGTCCTGACGCTAACCCTAGTTGTCCTGACGCTAACCCTACTTGTCCTGACGCTAACCCTACTTGTCCTGACGCTAACCCTAGTTGTCCTGACGCTAACCCTAGTTGTCCTGACGCTAACCCTAGTTGTCCTGACGCTAACCCTACTTGTCCTGACGCTAACCCTACTTGTCCTGACGCTAACCCTAGTTTTCCTGACGCTAACCCTAGTTTTCCTGACGCTAACCCTACTTGTCCTGACGCTAACCCTACTTGTCCTGACGCTAACCCTAGTTGTCCTGACGCTAACCCTAGTTGTCCTGATGCTAACCCTAGTTGTCCTGACGCTAACCCTAGTTGTCCTGACGCTAACCCTACTTGTCCTGACGCTAACCCTAGTTGTCCTGACGCTAACCCTAGTTGTCCTGAAGCTAACCCTAGTTGTCCTGACGCTAACCCTAGTTGTCCTGACGCTAACCCTAGTTGTCCTGACGCTAACCCTACTTGTCCTGATGCTAACTCTAGTTGTACTGACGCTAACCCTAGTTGTCCTGACGCTAACCCTAGTTGTCCTGACGCTAACCCTACTTGTCCTGACGCTAACCCTACTTGTCCTGACGCTAACCTTACTTGTCCTGACGCTAACCCTACTTGTCCTGACGCTAACCCTAGTTGTCCTGACGCTAACCCTAGCTGTCCTGACGAGAACCCTAGTTGTCCTGACGCTAACCCTAGTTGTCCTGACGCTAACCCTAGTTGTCCTGACGCTAACCCTACTTGTCCTGACGCTAACCCTAGTTGTCCTGACGCTAACCCTACTTGTCCTGACGCTAACCCTACTTGTCCTGACGCTAACCTTACTTGTCCTGACGCTAACCCTACTTGTCCTGACGCTAACCCTAGTTGTCCTGACGCTAACCCTAGCTGTCCTGACGAGAACCCTAGTTGTCCTGACGCTAACCCTAGTTGTCCTGACGCTAACCCTAGTTGTCCTGACGCTAACCCTACTTGTCCTGACGCTAACCCTAGTTGTCCTGACGCTAACCCTAGTTGTCCTGACGCTAACCCTACTTGTCCTGATGCTAACCCTAGTTGTCCTGACGCTAACCCTCGTTGTCCTGACGCTAACCCTAGTTGTCCTGACGCTAACCCTACTTGTCCTGACGCTAACCCTAGTTGTCCTGACGCTAACCCTAGTTGTCCTGACGCTAACCCTACTTGTCCTGACGCTAACCCTACTTGTCCTGATGCAAACCCTTGTTGTCCTGACGCTAACCCTAGTTGTCCTGACGCTAACCCTACTTGTCCTGACGCTAACCCTAGTTGTCCTGACGCTAACCCTACTTGTCCTGATGCTAACCCTAGTTGTCCTGACGCTAACCCTAGTTGTCCTGACGCTAACCCTAGTTGTCCTGACGCTAACCCTACTTGTCCTGACGCTAACCCTAGTTGTCCTGACGCTAACCCTAGTTGTCCTGACGCTAACCCTAGTTGTCCTGACGCTAACCCTAGTTGTCCTGACGTTAACCCTAGTTGTCCTGACGCTAACCCTAGTTGTCCTGACGCTAACCCTAGTTGTCCTGACGATAACCCTAGTTGTCCTGACGCTAACCCTAGTTGTCCTGACGCTAACCCTAGTTGTCCTGACGCTAACCCTACTTGTCCTGACGCTAACCCTAGTTGTCCTGACGCTAACCATAGTTGTCCTGACGCTAACCCTAGTTGTCCTGACGCTAACCCTAGTTGTCCTGACGCTAACCCTAGTTGTCCTGACGCTAACCCTAGTTGTCCTGACGCTAACCCTAGTTGTCCTCACGCTAACCCTAGTTGTCCTGACGCTAACCCTAGTTGTCCTGACGCTAACCCTAGTTGTCCTGACGCTAACCCTAGTTGTCCTGACGCTAACCCTACTTGTCCTGACGCTAACCCTACTTGTCCTGACGCTAACCCTAGTTGTCCTGACGCTAACCCTAGTTGTCCTCACGCTAATCCTAGTTGTCCTGACGCTAACCCTAGTTGTCCTGACGCTAACCCTACTTGTCCTGACGCTAACCCTAGTTGTCCTGACGCTAACCCTAGTTGTCCTGACGCTAACCGTACTTGTCCTGACGCTAACCCTAGTTGTCCTGACGCTAACCCTAGTTGTCCTGACGCTAACCCTAGTTGTCCTGACGCTAACCATAGTTGTCCTGATGCTAACCCTACTTGTCCTGACGTTAACCCTAGTTGTCCTGACGCTAACCCTAGTTGTCCTGACGCTAACCCTAGTTGTCCTGACGCTAACCCTACTTGTCCTGTCGCTAACCCTAGTTGTCCTGACGCTAAACTTAGTTGTCCTGACGCTAACCCTAGTTGTCCTGACGCTAACCCTAGTTGTCCTGACGCTAACCCTACTTGTCCTGACGCTAACCCGAGATGTCCTGACGCTAACCCGAGTTGTCCTGACGTTAACCCGAGTTGTACTGACGCTAACCCGAGTTGTCCTGACGCTAACCCGAGTTGTCCTGACTCTAACCCGAGTTGTCCTGACGCTAACCCGAGTTGTCCTGACGCTAACCCGAGTTGTCCTGATGCTAACCCGAGTTGTCCTGACGCTAACCCGAGTTGTCCTGACGCTAACCCGAGTAGTCCTGACGCTAACCCGAGTTGTCCTGACGCTAACCCTAGTTGTCCTGACGCTAACCCTAGTTGTCCTGACGCTAACCCTAGTTGTCCTGACGCTAACCCTAGTTGTCCTGACGCTAACCCTAGTTGTCCTGATGCTAACCCTACTTGTCCTGACGCTAACCCTAGTTGTCCTGACGCTAACCCTAGTTGTCCTGACGCTAACCCTACTTGTCCTGACGCTAACCCTAGTTGTCCTGACGCTAACCTTAGTTGTCCTGACGCTAACCCTAGTTGTCCTGACGCTAACCCTAGTTGTCCTGACGCTAACCCTAGTTGTCCTGATGCTAACCCTACTTGTCCTGACGCTAACCCTACTTGTCCTGACGCTAACCCTAGTTGTCCTGACGCTAACCCTAGTTGTCCTGACGCTAACCCTACTTGTCCTGACGCTAACCCTAGTTGTCCTGACGCTAACCCTAGTTGTCCTGACGCTAACCCTACTTGTCCTGACGCTAACCCTAGTTGTCCTGACGCTAACCCTAGTTGTCCTGACGCTAACCCGAGTTTTCCTGACGCTAACCCGAGTTGTCATGACGCTAACCCGAGTTGTCCTGACGCTAACCCGAGTTTTCCTGACGCTAACCCGAGTTGTCCTGACGCTAACCCGAGTTGTCCTGACGCTAACCCGAGTTGTCCTGACGCTATCCCGAGTTGTCATGGCGCTAACCCGAGTTGTCCTGACGCTAACCCTAATTGTCCTGACGCTAACCCGAGTTGTCCTGACGCTATCCCAAGTTGTCCTGGCGCTAACCCGAGTTGTCCTGACGCTAACCCTAATTGTCCTGACGCTAACCCGAGTTGTCCTGACGCTAACCCTAGTTGTCCTGACGCTAACCCTAGTTGTCCTGACGCTAACCCTAGTTGTCCTGACGCTAACCCTATTTGTCCTGATGCTAACCCTAGTTGTCCTGACGCTAACCCTAGTTGTCCTGACGCTAACCCTACTTGTCATGACGCTAAGCCTAGTTGTCCTGACGCTAACCCTAGTTGTCCTGACGCTAACCCTAGTTGTCCTGACGCTAACCCTATTTGTCCTGATGCTAACCCTAGTTGTCCTGACGCTAACCCTAGTTGTCCTGACGCTAACCCTACTTGTCATGATGCTAAACCTAGTTGTCCTGACGCTAACCCTAGCTGTTCTGACGAGAACCCTAGTTGTCCTGACGCTAACCCTAGTTGTCCTGACGCTAACCCTAGTTGTCCTGACGCTAACCCTACTTGTCCTGACGCTAACCCTAGTTGTCCTGACGCTAACCCTAGTTGTCCTGACGCTAACCCTACTTGTCCTGACGCTAACCCTAGTTGTCCTGACGCTAACCCTAGTTGTCCTGACGCTAACCCTAGTTGTCCTGACGCTAACCCTACTTGTCCTGACGCTAACCCTAGTTGTCCTGACGCTAACCCTAGTTGTCCTGATGCTAACCCTACTTGTCCTGACGCTAACCCTACTTGTCCTGACGCAAACCCTTGTTGTCCTGACGCTAACCCTAGTTGTCCTGACGCTAACCCTACTTGTCCTGACGCTAACCCTAGTTGTCCTGACGCTAACCCTACTTGTCCTGATGCTAACCCTAGTTGTCCTGACACTAACCCTAGTTGTCCTGACGCTAACCCTAGTTGTCCTGACGCTAACCCTACTTGTCCTGACGCTAACCCTAGTTGTCCTGACGCTAACCCTAGTTGTCCTGACGCTAACCCTAGTTGTCCTGACGTTAACCCTAGTTGTCCTGACGTTAACCCTAGTTGTCCTGACGCTAACCCTAGTTGTCCTGACGCTAACCCTAGTTGTCCTGACGCTAACCCTAGTTGTCCTGACGCTAACCCTACTTGTCCTGACGCTAACCCTAGTTGTCCTGACGCTAACCCTAGTTGTCCTGATGCTAACCCTACTTGTCCTGACGCTAACCCTACTTGTCCTGACGCTAACCCTTGTTGTCCTGACGCTAACCCTAGTTGTCCTGACGCTAACCCTACTTGTCCTGACGCTAACCCTAGTTGTCCTGACGCTAACCCTACTTGTCCTGACGCTAACCCTAGTTGTCCTGACGCTAACCCTAGTTGTCCTGACGCTAACCCTACTTGTCCTGACGCTAACCCTACTTGTCCTGACGCTAACCCTAGTTTTCCTGACGCTAACCCTAGTTGTCCTGACGCTAACCCTACTTGTCCTGACGCTAACCCTACTTGTCCTGACGCTAACCCTAGTTGTCCTGACGCTAACCCTAGTTGTCCTGACGCTAACCCTAGTTGTCCTGACGCTAACCCTAGTTGTCCTGACGCTAACCCTAGTTGTCCTGATGCTAACCCTACTTGTCCTGACGCTAACCCTAGTTGTCCTGACGCTAACCCTAGTTGTCCTGACGCTAACCCTAGTTGTCCTGACGCTAACCCTAGTTGTCCTGACGCTAACCCTACTTGTCCTGACGCTAACCCTAGTTGTCCTGACGCTAACCCTAGTTGTCCTGAAGCTAACCCTAGTTGTCCTGACGCTAACCCTAGTTGTCCTGACGCTAACCCTAGTTGTCCTGACGCTAACCCTACTTGTCCTGATGCTAACTCTAGTTGTACTGACGCTAACCCTAGTTGTCCTGACGCTAACCCTAGTTGTCCTGACGCTAACCCTACTTGTCCTGACGCTAACCCTACTTGTCCTGACGCTAACCTTACTTGTCCTGACGCTAACCCTACTTGTCCTGACGCTAACCCTAGTTGTCCTGACGCTAACCCTAGCTGTCCTGACGAGAACCCTAGTTGTCCTGACGCTAACCCTAGTTGTCCTGACGCTAACCCTAGTTGTCCTGACGCTAACCCTACTTGTCCTGACGCTAACCCTAGTTGTCCTGACGCTAACCCTACTTGTCCTGACGCTAACCCTACTTGTCCTGACGCTAACCTTACTTGTCCTGACGCTAACCCTACTTGTCCTGACGCTAACCCTAGTTGTCCTGACGCTAACCCTAGCTGTCCTGACGAGAACCCTAGTTGTCCTGACGCTAACCCTAGTTGTCCTGACGCTAACCCTAGTTGTCCTGACGCTAACCCTACTTGTCCTGACGCTAACCCTAGTTGTCCTGACGCTAACCCTAGTTGTCCTGACGCTAACCCTACTTGTCCTGATGCTAACCCTAGTTGTCCTGACGCTAACCCTAGTTGTCCTGACGCTAACCCTACTTGTCCTGACGCTAACCCTAGTTGTCCTGACGCTAACCCTAGTTGTCCTGACGCTAACCCTAGTTGTCCTGACGCTAACCCTACTTGTCCTGACGCTAACCCTAGTTGTCCTGACGCTAACCCTAGTTGTCCTGATGCTAACCCTACTTGTCCTGACGCTAACCCTACTTGTCCTGACGCAAACCCTTGTTGTCCTGACGCTAACCCTAGTTGTCCTGACGCTAACCCTACTTGTCCTGACGCTAACCCTAGTTGTCCTGACGCTAACCCTACTTGTCCTGATGCTAACCCTAGTTGTCCTGACACTAACCCTAGTTGTCCTGACGCTAACCCTAGTTGTCCTGACGCTAACCCTACTTGTCCTGACGCTAACCCTAGTTGTCCTGACGCTAACCCTAGTTGTCCTGACGCTAACCCTAGTTGTCCTGACGTTAACCCTAGTTGTCCTGACGTTAACCCTAGTTGTCCTGACGCTAACCCTAGTTGTCCTGACGCTAACCCTAGTTGTCCTGACGCTAACCCTAGTTGTCCTGACGCTAACCCTACTTGTCCTGACGCTAACCCTAGTTGTCCTGACGCTAACCCTAGTTGTCCTGATGCTAACCCTACTTGTCCTGACGCTAACCCTACTTGTCCTGACGCTAACCCTTGTTGTCCTGACGCTAACCCTAGTTGTCCTGACGCTAACCCTACTTGTCCTGACGCTAACCCTAGTTGTCCTGACGCTAACCCTACTTGTCCTGACGCTAACCCTAGTTGTCCTGACGCTAACCCTAGTTGTCCTGACGCTAACCCTACTTGTCCTGACGCTAACCCTACTTGTCCTGACGCTAACCCTAGTTTTCCTGACGCTAACCCTAGTTGTCCTGACGCTAACCCTACTTGTCCTGACGCTAACCCTACTTGTCCTGACGCTAACCCTAGTTGTCCTGACGCTAACCCTAGTTGTCCTGACGCTAACCCTAGTTGTCCTGACGCTAACCCTAGTTGTCCTGACGCTAACCCTAGTTGTCCTGATGCTAACCCTACTTGTCCTGACGCTAACCCTAGTTGTCCTGACGCTAACCCTAGTTGTCCTGACGCTAACCCTAGTTGTCCTGACGCTAACCCTAGTTGTCCTGACGCTAACCCTACTTGTCCTGACGCTAACCCTAGTTGTCCTGACGCTAACCCTAGTTGTCCTGAAGCTAACCCTAGTTGTCCTGACGCTAACCCTAGTTGTCCTGACGCTAACCCTAGTTGTCCTGACGCTAACCCTACTTGTCCTGATGCTAACTCTAGTTGTACTGACGCTAACCCTAGTTGTCCTGACGCTAACCCTAGTTGTCCTGACGCTAACCCTACTTGTCCTGACGCTAACCCTACTTGTCCTGACGCTAACCTTACTTGTCCTGACGCTAACCCTACTTGTCCTGACGCTAACCCTAGTTGTCCTGACGCTAACCCTAGCTGTCCTGACGAGAACCCTAGTTGTCCTGACGCTAACCCTAGTTGTCCTGACGCTAACCCTAGTTGTCCTGACGCTAACCCTACTTGTCCTGACGCTAACCCTAGTTGTCCTGACGCTAACCCTACTTGTCCTGACGCTAACCCTACTTGTCCTGACGCTAACCTTACTTGTCCTGACGCTAACCCTACTTGTCCTGACGCTAACCCTAGTTGTCCTGACGCTAACCCTAGCTGTCCTGACGAGAACCCTAGTTGTCCTGACGCTAACCCTAGTTGTCCTGACGCTAACCCTAGTTGTCCTGACGCTAACCCTACTTGTCCTGACGCTAACCCTAGTTGTCCTGACGCTAACCCTAGTTGTCCTGACGCTAACCCTACTTGTCCTGATGCTAACCCTAGTTGTCCTGACGCTAACCCTAGTTGTCCTGACGCTAACTCTAGTTGTCCTGACGCTAACCCTACTTGTCCTGACGCTAACCCTAGTTGTCCTGACGCTAACCCTAGTTGTCCTGATGCTAACCCTACTTGTCCTGACGCTAACCCTACTTGTCCTGATGCAAACCCTTGTTGTCCTGACGCTAACCCTAGTTGTCCTGACGCTAACCCTACTTGTCCTGACGCTAACCCTAGTTGTCCTGACGCTAACCCTACTTGTCCTGATGCTAACCCTAGTTGTCCTGACGCTAACCCTAGTTGTCCTGACGCTAACCCTAGTTGTCCTGACGCTAACCCTAGTTGTCCTGACGCTAACCCTAGTTGTCCTGACGCTAACCCTAGTTGTCCTGACGTTAACCCTAGTTGTCCTGACGCTAACCCTAGTTGTCCTGACGCTAACCCTAGTTGTCCTGACGCTAACCCTAGTTGTCCTGACGCTAACCCTAGTTGTCCTGACGCTAACCCTAGTTGTCCTGACGCTAACCCTACTTGTCCTGACGCTAACCCTAGTTGTCCTGACGCTAACCCTAGTTGTCCTGACGCTAACCCTAGTTGTCCTGACGCTAACCCTAGTTGTCCTGACGCTAACCCTACTTGTCCTGACGCTAACCCTACTTGTCCTGACGCTAACCCTAGTTTTCCTGACGCTAACCCTAGTTGTCCTGACGCTAACCCTACTTGTCCTGACGCTAACCCTACTTGTCCTGACGCTAACCCTAGTTGTCCTGACGCTAACCCTAGTTGTCCTGACGCTAACCCTAGTTGTCCTGACGCTAACCCTAGTTGTCCTGATGCTAACCCTACTTGTCCTGACGCTAACCCTAGTTGTCCTGACGCTAACCCTAGTTGTCCTGACGCTAACCCTAGTTGTCCTGACGCTAACCCTAGTTGTCCTGACGCTAACCCTACTTGTCCTGACGCTAACCCTAGTTGTCCTGACGCTAACCCTAGTTGTCCTGAAGCTAACCCTAGTTGTCCTGACGCTAACCCTAGTTGTCCTGACGCTAACCCTAGTTGTCCTGACGCTAACCCTACTTGTCCTGATGCTAACTCTAGTTGTACTGACGCTAACCCTAGTTGTCCTGACGCTAACCCTAGTTGTCCTGACGCTAACCCTACTTGTCCTGACGCTAACCCTACTTGTCCTGACGCTAACCTTACTTGTCCTGACGCTAACCCTACTTGTCCTGACGCTAACCCTAGTTGTCCTGACGCTAACCCTAGCTGTCCTGACGAGAACCCTAGTTGTCCTGACGCTAACCCTAGTTGTCCTGACGCTAACCCTAGTTGTCCTGACGCTAACCCTACTTGTCCTGACGCTAACCCTACTTGTCCTGACGCTAACCCTACTTGTCCTGACGCTAACCTTACTTGTCCTGACGCTAACCCTACTTGTCCTGACGCTAACCCTAGTTGTCCTGACGCTAACCCTAGCTGTCCTGACGAGAACCCTAGTTGTCCTGACGCTAACCCTAGTTGTCCTGACGCTAACCCTAGTTGTCCTGACGCTAACCCTAGTTGTCCTGATGCTAACCCTAGTTGTCCTGACGCTAACCCTAGTTGTCCTGACGCTAACCCTACTTGTCCTGATGCTAACCCTAGTTGTCCTGACGCTAACCCTAGTTGTCCTGACGCTAACCCTAGTTGTCCTGACGCTAACCCTACTTGTCCTGACGCTAACCCTAGTTGTCCTGACGCTAACCCTAGTTGTCCTGATGCTAACCCTACTTGTCCTGACGCTAACCCTACTTGTCCTGATGCAAACCCTTGTTGTCCTGACGCTAACCCTAGTTGTCCTGACGCTAACCCTACTTGTCCTGACGCTAACCCTAGTTGTCCTGACGCTAACCCTACTTGCCCTGATGCTAACCCTAGTTGTCCTGACGCTAACCCTAGTTGTCCTGACGCTAACCCTAGTTGTCCTGACGCTAACCCTACTTGTCCTGACGCTAACCCTAGTTGTCCTGACGCTAACCCTAGTTGTCCTGACGCTAACCCTAGTTGTCCTGACGTTAACCCTAGTTGTCCTGACGCTAACCCTAGTTGTCCTGACGTTAACCCTAGTTGTCCTGACGCTAACCCTAGTTGTCCTGACGCTAACCCTAGTTGTCCTGACGCTAACCCTACTTGTCCTGACGCTAACCCTACTTGTCCTGACGCTAACCCTAGTTGTCCTGACGCTAACCATAGTTGTCCTGACGCTAACCCTAGTTGTCCTGACGCTAACCCTAGTTGTCCTGACGCTAACCCTAGTTGTCCTGACGCTAATCCTAGTTGTCCTGACGCTAACCCTAGTTGTCCTCACGCTAACCCTAGTTGTCCTGACGCTAACCCTAGTTGTCCTGACGCTAACCCTAGTTGTCCTGACGCTAACCCTAGTTGTCCTGACGCTAACCCTACTTGTCCTGACGCTATCCCTAGTTGTCCTGACGCTATCCCTAGTTGTCCTGACGCTAACCCTAGTTGTCCTCACGCTAATCCTAGTTGTCCTGACGCTAACCCTAGTTGTCCTGACGCTAACCCTACTTGTCCTGACGCTAACCCTAGTTGTCCTGACGCTAACCCTAGTTGTCCTGACGCTAACCGTACTTGTCCTGACGCTAACCCTAGTTGTCCTGACGCTAACCCTAGTTGTCCTGACGCTAACCCTAGTTGTCCTGACGCTTACCCTACTTGTCCTGACGCTAACCCTACTTGTCCTGACGCTAACCCTAGTTGTCCTGACGCTAACCCTAGTTGTCCTGACGGTAACCCTTCTTGTCCTGACGCTAACCCTAGTTGTCCTGACGCTAACCCTAGTTGTCCTGACGCTAACCCTAGTTGTCCTGACGCTAACCCTACTTGTCCTGACGCTAACCCTAGTTGTCCTGACGCTAACCCTACTTGTCCTGACGCTAACCCTAGTTGTCCTGACGCTAACCCTAGTTGTCCTGATGCTAACCCTAGTTGTCCTGACGCTAACCCTAGTTGTCCTGACGCTAACCCTACTTGTCCTGATGCTAACCCTAGTTGTCCTGACGCTAACCCTAGTTGTCCTGACGCTAACCCTACTTGTCCTGACGCTAACCTTACTTGTCCTGACGCTAACCCTACTTGTCCTGATGCTAACCCTACTTGTCCTGATGCTAACCCTAGTTGTCCTGACGCTAACCCTAGTTGTCCTGACGCTAACCCTACTTGTCCTGACGCTAACCTTACTTGTCCTGACGCTAACCCTACTTGTCCTGATGCTAACCCTACTTGTCCTGACGCTAACCCTAGTTGTCCTGACGCTAACCCTAGTTGTCCTGACGCTAACCCTACTTGTCCTGACGCTAACCCTACTTGTGATGACGCTAACCCTAGTTGTCCTGACGCTAACCCTAGTTGTCCTGACGCTAACCCTAGTTGTCCTGACGCTAACCCTACTTGTCCTGACGCTAACCCTACTTGTCCTGACGCTAACCCTAGTTTTCCTGACGCTAACCCTAGTTGTCCTGACGCTAACCCTACTTGTCCTGACGCTAACCCTACTTGTCCTGACGCTAACACTAGTTGTCCTGACGCTAACCCTAGTTGTCCTGACGCTAACCCTAGTTGTCCTGACGCTAACCCTAGTTGTCCTGACGCTAACCCTACTTGTCCTGACGCTAACCCTACTTGTCCTGACGCTAACACTAGTTGTCCTGACGCTATCCCTAGTTGTCCTGACGCTAACCCTAGTTGTCCTGACGCTAACCCTAGTTGTCCTGACGCTAACCCTAGTTGTCCTGACGCTAACCCTAGTTGTCCTGACGCTAACCCTACTTGTCCTGACGCTAACCCTAGTTGTCCTGACGCTAACCGTAGTTGTCCTGACGCTAACCCTAGTTGTCCTGACGCTAACCCTAGTTGTCCTGACGCTAACCCTAGTTGTCCTGACGCTAATCCTAGTTGTCCTGACGCTAACCCTAGTTGTCCTCACGCTAACCCTAGTTGTCCTGACGCTAACCCTAGTTGTCCTGACGCTAACCCTAGTTGTCCTGACGCTAACCCTAGTTGTCCTGACGCTAACCCTACTTGTCCTGACGCTATCCCTAGTTGTCCTGACGCTAACCCTAGTTGTCCTGACGCTAACCCTAGTTGTCCTCACGCTAATCCTAGTTGTCCTGACGCTAACCCTAGTTGTCCTGACGCTAACCCTACTTGTCTTGACGCTAACCCTAGTTGTCCTGACGCTAACCCTAGTTGTCCTGACGCTAACCGTACTTGTCCTGACGCTAACCCTAGTTGTCCTGACGCTAACCCTAGTTGTCCTGACGCTAACCCTAGTTGTCCTGACGCTTACCCTACTTGTCCTGACGCTAACCCTAGTTGTCCTGACGCTAACCCTAGTTGTCCTGACGCTAACCCTGCTTGTCCTGACGCTAACCCTAGTTGTCCTGACGCTAACCCTAGTTGTCCTGACGGTAACCCTTCTTGTCCTGACGCTAACCCTAGTTGTCCTGACGCTAACCCTAGTTGTCCTGACGCTAACCCTAGTTGTCCTGACGCTAACCCTACTTGTCCTGACGCTAACCCTAGTTGTCCTGACGCTAACCCTACTTGTCCTGACGCTAACCCTAGTTGTCCTGACGCTAACCCTAGTTGTCCTGACGCTAACCCTACTTGTCCTGATGCTAACCCTAGTTGTCCTGACGCTAACCCTAGTTGTCCTGACGCTAACCCTACTTGTCCTGACGCTAACCTTACTTGTCCTGACGCTAACCCTACTTGTCCTGATGCTAACCCTACTTGTCCTGATGCTAACCCTAGTTGTCCTGACGCTAACCCTAGTTGTCCTGACGCTAACCCTACTTGTCCTGACGCTAACCTTACTTGTCCTGACGCTAACCCTACTTGTCCTGATGCTAACCCTACTTGTCCTGACGCTAACCCTAGTTGTCCTGACGCTAACCCTAGTTGTCCTGACGCTAACCCTACTTGTCCTGACGCTAACCCTACTTGTGATGACGCTAACCCTAGTTGTCCTGACGCTAACCATAGTTGTCCTGACGCTAACCCTAGTTGTCCTGACGCTAACCCTACTTGTCCTGACGCTAACCCTACTTGTCCTGACGCTAACCCTAGTTTTCCTGACGCTAACCCTAGTTGTCCTGACGCTAACCCTACTTGTCCTGACGCTAACCCTACTTGTCCTGACGCTAACACTAGTTGTCCTGACGCTAACCCTAGTTGTCCTGACGCTAACCCTAGTTGTCCTGACGCTAACCCTAGTTGTCCTGACGCTAACCCTACTTGTCCTGACGCTAACCCTACTTGTCCTGACGCTAACACTAGTTGTCCTGACGCTATCCCTAGTTGTCCTGACGCTAACCCTAGTTGTCCTGACGCTAACCCTAGTTGTCCTGACGCTAACCCTAGTTGTCCTGACGCTAACCCTAGTTGTCCTGACGCTAACCCTACTTGTCCTGACGCTAACCGTAGTTGTCCTGACGCTAACCCTAGTTGTCCTGACGCTAACCCTAGTTGTCCTGACGCTAACCCTAGTTGTCCTGACGCTAATCCTAGTTGTCCTGACGCTAACCCTAGTTGTCCTCACGCTAACCCTAGTTGTCCTGACGCTAACCCTAGTTGTCCTGACGCTAACCCTAGTTGTCCTGACGCTAACCCTACTTGTCCTGACGCTATCCCTAGTTGTCCTGACGCTAACCCTAGTTGTCCTGACGCTAACCCTAGTTGTCCTCACGCTAATCCTAGTTGTCCTGACGCTAACCCTAGTTGTCCTGACGCTAACCCTACTTGTCTTGACGCTAACCCTAGTTGTCCTGACGCTAACCCTAGTTGTCCTGACGCTAACCGTACTTGTCCTGACGCTAACCCTAGTTGTCCTGACGCTAACCCTAGTTGTCCTGACGCTAACCCTAGTTGTCCTGACGCTTACCCTACTTGTCCTGACGCTAACCCTAGTTGTCCTGACGCTAACCCTAGTTGTCCTGACGCTAACCCTGCTTGTCCTGACGCTAACCCTAGTTGTCCTGACGCTAACCCTAGTTGTCCTGACGGTAACCCTTCTTGTCCTGACGCTAACCCTAGTTGTCCTGACGCTAACCCTAGTTGTCCTGACGCTAACCCTAGTTGTCCTGACGCTAACCCTACTTGTCCTGACGCTAACCCTAGTTGTCCTGACGCTAACCCTACTTGTCCTGACGCTAACCCTAGTTGTCCTGACGCTAACCCTAGTTGTCCTGATGCTAACCCTAGTTGTCCTGACGCTAACCCTAGTTGTCCTGACGCTAACCCTACTTGTCCTGATGCTAACCCTAGTTGTCCTGACGCTAACCCTAGTTGTCCTGACGCTAACCCTACTTGTCCTGACGCTAACCTTACTTGTCCTGACGCTAACCCTACTTGTCCTGATGCTAACCCTACTTGTCCTGACGCTAACCCTAGTTGTCCTGACGCTAACCCTAGTTGTCCTGACGCTAACCCTACTTGTCCTGACGCTAACCCTACTTGTGATGACGCTAACCCTAGTTGTCCTGACGCTAACCCTAGTTGTCCTGACGCTAACCCTAGTTGTCCTGACGCTAACCCTACTTGTCCTGACGCTAACCCTACTTGTCCTGACGCTAACCCTAGTTTTCCTGACGCTAACCCTAGTTGTCCTGACGCTAACCCTACTTGTCCTGACGCTAACCCTACTTGTCCTGACGCTAACACTAGTTGTCCTGACGCTAACCCTAGTTGTCCTGACGCTAACCCTAGTTGTCCTGACGCTAACCCTAGTTGTCCTGACGCTAACCCTACTTGTCCTGACGCTAACCCTACTTGTCCTGACGCTAACACTAGTTGTCCTGACGCTATCCCTAGTTGTCCTGACGCTAACCCTAGTTGTCCTGACGCTAACCCTACTTGTCCTGACGCTAACCCTACTTGTCCTGACGCTAACCCTAGTTGTCCTGACGCTAACCCTAGTTGTCCTGATGCTAACCCTACTTGTCCTGACGCTAACCCTAGTTGTCCTGACGCTAACCCTAGTTGTCCTGACGCTAACCCTAGTTGTCCTGACGCTAACCCTAGTTGTCCTGACGCTAACCCTAGTTGTCCTGACGCTAACCCTACTTGTCCTGATGCTAACCCTAGTTGTCCTGACGCTAACCCTAGTTGTCCTGAAGCTAACCCTAGTTGTCCTGACGCTAACCTTAGTTGTCCTGACGCTAACCCTAGTTGTCCTGACGCTAACCCTACTTGTCCTGATGCTAACTCTAGTTGTACTGACGCTAACCCTAGTTGTCCTGACGCTAACCCTAGTTGTCCTGACGCTAACCCTACTTGTCCTGACGCTAACCCTACTTGTCCTGACGCTAACCTTACTTGTCCTGACGCTAACCCTAGTTGTCCTGACGATAACCCTAGTTGTCCTGACGCTAACCCTAGTTGTCCTGACGCTAACCCTAGTTGTCCTGATGCTAACCCTACTTGTCCTGACGCTAACCCTAGTTGTCCTGACGCTAACCCTAGTTGTCCTGACGCTAACCCTAGTTGTCCTGACGCTAACCCTACTTGTCCTGACGCTAACCCTAGTTGTCCTGACGCTAACCCTAGTTGTCCTGACGCTAACCCTACTTGTCCTGACGCTAACCCTACTTGTCCTGACGCTAACCCTAGTTGTCCTGATGCTAACCCTAGTTGTCCTGACGCTAACCCTAGTTGTCCTGACGCTAACCCTAGTTGTCCTGACGCTAACCCTAGTTGTCCTGACGCTAACCCTAGTTGTCCTGACGCTAACCCTAGTTGTCCTGACGCTAACCCTACTTGTCCTGACGCTAACCCTACTTGTCCTGACGCTAACCCTACTTGTCCTGACGCTAACCCTAGTTGTCCTGACGCTAACCCTAGTTGTCCTGACGCTAACCCTACTTGTCCTGACGCTAACCCTAGTTGTCCTGACGCTAACCCTAGTTGTCCTGATGCTAACCGTACTTGTCCTGACGCTAACCCTAGTTGTCCTGACGCTAAACCTACTTGTCCTGACGCTAACCGTAGTTGTCCTGACGCTAACCCTAGCTGTCCTGACGCTAACCCTACTTGTCCTGACGCTAACCCTAGTTGTCCTGACGCTAACCCTAGTTGTCCTGACGCTAACCCTAGTTGTCCTGACGCTAACCCTAGTTGTCCTGACGCTAACCCTACTTGTCCTGATGCTAACCCTAGTTGTCCTGACGCTAACCCTAGTTGTCCTGACGCTAACCCTAGTTGTCCTGACGGTAACTCTAGTTGTCCTGACGCTAACTCTAGTTGTCCTGACGCTAACCCTAGTTGTCCTGACGCTAACCCTAGTTGTCCTCACGCTAATCCTAGTTGTCCTGACGCTAACCCTAGTTGTCCTGACGCTAACCCTAGTTGTCCTGACGCTAACCCTACTTGTCCTGACGCTAACCCTACTTGTCCTGACGCTAACACTAGTTGTCCTGACGCTATCCCTAGTTGTCCTGACGCTAACCCTAGTTGTCCTGACGCTAACCCTACTTGTCCTGACGCTAACCCTACTTGTCCTGACGCTAACCCTAGTTGTCCTGACGCTAACCCTAGTTGTCCTGATGCTAACCCTACTTGTCCTGACGCTAACCCTAGTTGTCCTGACGCTAACCCTACTTGTCCTGACGCTAACCCTAGTTGTCCTGACGCTAACCCTAGTTGTCCTGACGTTAACCCTACTTGTCCTGACGCTAACCCTACTTGTCCTGACGCTAACCCTACTTGTCCTGACGCTAACCCTAGTTGTCCTGACGCTAACCCTAGTTGTCCTGACGCTAACCCTACTTGTCCTGACGCTAACCCTAGTTGTCCTGACGCTAACCCTAGTTGTCCTGATGCTAACCGTACTTGTCCTGACGCTAACCCTAGTTGTCCTGACGCTAAACCTACTTGTCCTGACGCTAACCGTAGTTGTCCTGACGCTAACCCTAGCTGTCCTGACGCTAACCCTACTTGTCCTGACGCTAACCCTAGTTGTCCTGACGCTAACCCTAGTTGTCCTGACGCTAACCCTAGTTGTCCTGACGCTAACCCTAGTTGTCCTGACGCTAACCCTACTTGTCCTGACGCTAACCCTAGTTGTCCTGACGCTAACCCTTGTTGTCCTGATGCTAACCCTAGTTGTCCTGACGCTAACTCTAGTTGTCCTGACGCTAACTCTAGTTGTCCTGACGCTAACCCTAGTTGTCCTGACGCTAACCCTAGTTGTCCTCACGCTAATCCTAGTTGTCCTGACGCTAACCCTAGTTGTCCTGACGCTAACCCTACTTGTCCTGATGCTAACCCTAGTTGTCCTGACGCTAACCCTAGTTGTCCTGACGCTAACCGTACTTGTCCTGACGCTAACCCTAGTTGTCCTGACGCTAACCCGAGTTGTCCTGACGCTAACCCGAGTTGTCCTGACGCTAACCCTAGTTGTCCTGACGCTAACCCGAGTTGTCCTGACGCTAACCCGAGTTGTCTTGACGCTAACCCGAGTTGTCCTGACGCTAACCCGAGTTGTCCTGACGCTAACCCGAGTTGTCCTGACGCTAACCCTAGTTGTCCTGACGCTAACCCGAGTTGTCCTGACGCTAACCCTAGTTGTCCTGACGCTAACCCTAGTTGTCCTGACGCTAACCCTAGTTGTCCTGACGCTAACCCTAGTTTTCCTGACGCTAACCCTAGTTGTCCTGACGCTAACCCTAGTTGTCCTGACGCTAACCCTAGTTGTCCTGACGCTAACCCTAGTTGTCCTGACGCTAACCCTAGTTGTCCTGACGCTAAACCTACTTGTCCTGACGCTAACCCTAGTTGTCCTGACGCTAACCCTAGTTGTCCTGACGCTAACCCTACTTGTCCTGACGCTAACCCTACTTGTCCTGACGCTAACCCTACTTGTCCTGACGCTAACCCTACTTGTCCTGACGCTAACCCTACTTGTCCTGACGCTAACCCTACTTGTCCAGACGCTAACCCTACTTGTCCAGACGCTAACCCTAGTTGTCCTGACGCTAACCCTAGTTGTCCTGACGCTAACCCTAGTTGTCCTGATGCTAACCCTACTTGTCCTGACGCTAACCCTAGTTGTCCTGACGCTATCCCTACTTGTCCTGACGCTAACCCTACTTGTCCTGATGCTAACCCTAGTTGTCCTGACGCTAACCCTAGTTGTCCTGACGCTAACCCTAGTTGTCCTGACGCTAACCCTAGTTGTCCTGACGCTAACCCTAGTTGTCCTGACGCTAACCCTAGTTGTAATGACGCTAACCCTAGTTGTCCTGACGCTAACCCTAGTTGTCCTGACGCTAACCCTAGTTGTCCTGACGCTAACCCTACTTGTCCTGACGCTAACCCTACTTGTCCTGACGCTAACCCTACTTGTCCTGACGCTAACCCTAGTTGTCCTGACGCTAACCCTAGTTGTCCTGACGCTAACCCTAGTTGTCCTGATGCTAACCCTACTTGTCCTGACGCTAACCCTAGTTGTCCTGACGCTAACCCTAGTTGTCCTGACGCTAACCCTAGTTGTCCTGACGCTAACCCTAGTTGTAATGACGCTAACCCTAGTTGTCCTGACGCTAACCCTAGTTGTCCTGACGCTAACCCTAGTTGTCCTGACGCTAACCCTACTTGTCCGGACGCTAACCCTACTTGTCCTGACGCTAACCCTACTTGTCCTGACGCTAACCCTACTTGTCCTGACGCTAACCCTAGTTGTCCTGACGCTAACCCTAGTTGTCCTGACGCTAACCCTACTTGTCCTGACGCTAACCCTACTTGTCCTGACGCTAACCCTACTTGTCCTGACGCTAACCCTAGTTGTCCTGACGCTAACCCTAGTTGTCCTGACGCTAACCCTAGTTGTCCTGACGCTAACCCTACTTGTCCTGATGCTAACTCTAGTGGTCCTGACGCTAACCCTAGTTGTCCTGACGCTAACCCTACTTGTCCTGACGCTAACCCTACTTGTCCTGACGCTAACCCTAGTTGTCCTGACGCTAACCCTAGTTGTCCTGACGCTAACCCTACTTGTCCTGACGCTAACCCTAGTTGTCCTGACGCTAACCCTAGTTGTCCTGACGCTAACCGTAGTTGTCCTGACGCTAACCCTAGTTGTCCTGACGCTAACCCTAGTTGTCCTGACGCTAACCCTACTTGTCCTGACGCTAACTCTACTTGTCCTGACGCTAACCCTACTTGTCCTGACGCTAACCCTACTTGTCCTGACGCTAACCCTACTTGTCCTGACGCTAAACCTAGTTGTCCTGACGCTAACCCTAGTTGTCCTGACGCTAACCCCAGTTGTCCTGATGCTAACCCTAGTTGTCCTGATGCTAACCCTAGTTGTCCTGATGCTAACCCTACTTGTCCTGACGCTAACCCTAGTTGTCCTGACGCTAACCCTAGTTGTCCTGACGCTAACCCTAGTTGTTCTGACGCTAACCCTACTTGTCCTGACGCTAACCCTAGTTGTCCTGACGCTAACCCTAGTTGTCCTGACGCTAACCCTAGTTGTCCTGACTCTAACCCTAGTTGTCCTGACGCTAACCCTAGTTGTCCTGACGCTAATCCTAGTTGTCCTGACGCTAACCCTAGTTGTCCTGACGCTAACCCTAGTTGTCCTGACGCTAACCCTAGTTGTCCTGACGCTAACCCTACTTGTCCTGACGCTAACCCTACTTGTCCTGACGCTAACCCTAGTTGTCCTGACGCTAACCCTAGTTGTCCTGACGCTAACCCTACTTGTCCTGACGCTAACCCTAGTTGTCCTGCCGCTAACCCTAGTTGTCCTGACGCTAACCCTAGTTGTCCTGACGCTAACCCTAGTTGTCCTGACGCTAACCCTAGTTGTCCCGACGCTAACCCTAGTTGTCCTGACGCTAACCCTACTTGTCCTGACGCTAACCCTAGTTGTCCTGATGCTAACCCTAGTTGTCCTGACGCTAACCCTAGTTGTCCTGACGCTAAAGCTATTTGTCCTGATGCTAACCCTACTTGTCCTGACGCTAACCCTAGTTGTCCTGACGCTAACCCTAGTTGTCCTGACGCTAACCCTAGTTGTCCTGACGCTAACCCTAGTTGTCCTGACGCTAACCCTACTTGTCCTGACGCTAACCCTACTTCTCCTGACGCTAACCCTAGTTGTCCTGACGCTAACCCTAGTTGTCCTGACGCTAACCCTAGTTGTCCTGACGCTAACCCTACTTGTTCTGACGCTAACCCTACTTGTCCTGACGCTAACCCTAGTTGTCCTGACGCTAACCCTAGTTGTCCTGACGCTAACCCTAGTTGTCCTGACGCTAACCCTAGCTGTCCTGACGCTAACCCTAGTTGTCCTGACGCTATCCCTAGTTGTCCTGACGCTAACGGTAGTTTTCCTGAGGCTAACCCTAGTTGTCCTGACGCTAACCCTAGTTGTCTTGACGCTAACCCTAGTTGTCCTGACGCTAACCCTACTTGTCCTGACGCTAACCCTAGTTGTCCTGACTCTAACCCTACTTGTCCTGACGCTAACCCTAGTTGTCCTGATGCTAACCCTACTTGTCCTGACGCTAACCCTAGTTGTCCTGACGCTAACCCTAGTTGTCCTGATGCTAACCCTACTTGTCCTGACGCTAACCCTAGTTGTCCTGACGCTAACCCTAGTTGTCCTGACGCTAACCCTAGTTGTCCTGACTCTAACCCTAGTTGTCCTGACGCTAACCCTAGTTGTCCTGACGCTAACCCTAGTTGTCCTGACGCTAATCCTAGTTGTCCTGACGCTAACCCTAGTTGTCCTGACGCTAACCCTAGTTGTCCTGACGCTAACCCTACTTGTCCTGACGCTAACCCTACTTGTCCTGACGCTAACCCTAGTTGTCCTGACGCTAACCCTACTTGTCCTGACGCTAACCCTAGTTGTCCTGCCGCTAACCCTAGTTGTCCTGACGCTAACCCTAGTTGTCCTGACGCTAACCCTAGTTGTCCTGACGCTAACCCTAGTTGTCCCGACGCTAACCCTAGTTGTCCTGACGCTAACCCTACTTGTCCTGACGCTAACCCTAGTTGTCCTGATGCTAACCCTAGTTGTCCTGACGCTAACCCTAGTTGTCCTGACGCTAAAGCTATTTGTCCTGACGCTAACCCTACTTGTCCTGACGCTAATCCTAGTTGTCCTGACGCTAACCCTAGTTGTCCTGACGCTAACCCTAGTTGTCCTGACGCTAACCCTAGTTGTCCTGACGCTAACCCTACTTGTCCTGACGCTAACCCTACTTCTCCTGACGCTAACCCTAGTTGTCCTGATGCTAACCCTAGTTGTCCTGACGCTAACCCTAGTTGTCCTGACGCTAACCCTACTTGTTCTGACGCTAACCCTACTTGTCCTGACGCTAACCCTAGTTGTCCTGACGCTAACCCTAGTTGTCCTGACGCTAACCCTAGTTGTCCTGACGCTAACCCTAGTTGTCCTGACGCTAACCCTAGCTGTCCTGACGCTAACCCTAGTTGTCCTGACGCTATCCCTAGTTGTCCTGACTCTAACCCTAGTTTTCCTGAGGCTAACCCTAGTTGTCCTGACGCTAACCCTAGTTGTCTTGACGCTAACCCTAGTTGTCCTGACGCTAACCCTACTTGTCCTGACGCTAACCCTAGTTGTCCTGACTCTAACCCTACTTGTCCTGACGCTAACCCTAGTTGTCCTGACGCTAACCCTAGTTTTCCTGACGCTAACCCTACTTGTCCTGACGCTAACCCTACTTGTCCTGACGCTAACCCTAGTTGTCCTGACGCTAACCCTACTTGTCCTGACGCTAACCCTAGTTGTCCTGACGCTAACCCTAGTTGTCCTGACGCTAACCCTAGTTGTCCTGACGCTAACCCTACTTGTCCTGACGCTAACCCTACTTGTCCTGACGCTAACCCTACTTGTCCTGATGCTAACCCTAGTTGTCCTGACGCTAACCCTAGTTGTCCTGACGCTAACCCTAGTTGTCCTGACGCTAACCCTAGTTGACCTGACGCTAACCCTAGCTGTCCTGACGCTAACCCTAGTTGTAATGACGCTAACCCTAGTTGTCCTGACGCTAACCCTAGTTGTCCTGATGCTAACCCTAGTTGTCCTGACGCTAACCCTACTTGTCCTGACGCTAACCCTACTTGTCCTGACGCTAACCCTACTTGTCCTGACGCTAACCCTACTTGTCCTGACGCTAACCCTACTTGTCCTGACGCTAACCCTAGTTGTCCTGACGCTAACCCTACTTGTCCTGACGCTAACCCTACTTGTCCTGATGCTAACCCTACTTGTCCTGACGCTAACCCTAGTTGTCCTGACGCTAACCCTAGTTGTAATGACGCTAACCCTAGTTGTACTGACGCTAACCCTAGTTGTCCTGACGCTAACCCTAGTTGTCCTGACGCTAACCCTAGTTGTCCTGACGCTAACCCTACTTGTCCTGACGCTAACCCTACTTGTCCTGACGCTAACCCTAGTTGTGCTGACGCTAACCCTAGTTGTCCTGACGCTAACCCTAGTTGTCCTGACGCTAATCCTACTTGTCCTGACGCTAACCCTACTTGTCCTGACGCTAACCCTACTTGTCCTGACGCTAACCCTAGTTGTCCTGACGCTAACCCTAGTTGTCCTGACGCTAACCCTACTTGTCCTGATGCTAACCCTAGTTGTCCTGACGCTAACCCTAGTTGTCCTGACGCTAACCCTAGTTGTCCTGACTCTAACCCTAGTTGTCCTGACGCTAACCCTAGTTGTCCTGACGCTAACCCTAGTTGTCCTGACGCTAATCCTAGTTGTCCTGACGCTAACCCTAGTTGTCCTGACGCTAACCCTAGTTGTCCTGATGCTAACCCTAGTTGTCCTGACGCTAACCCTAGTTGTCCTGACGCTAACCTTACTTGTCCTGACGCTAACCCTAGTTGTCCTGACGCTAACCCTACTTGTCCTGACGCTAACCCTAGTTGTCCTGACGCTAACCCTAGTTGTCCTGACGCTAACCCTAGTTGTCCTGACGCTAACCCTATTTGTCCTGACGCTAACCCTACTTGTCCTGACGCTAACCCTAGTTGTCCTGACGCTAACCCTAGTTGTCCTGACGCTAACCCTAGTTGTCCTGACGCTAACCCTACTTGTCCTGACGCTAACCCTACTTGTCCTGACGCTAACCCTAGTTGTCCTGACGCTAACCCTAGTTGTCCTGACGCTAACCCTAGTTGTCCTGACGCTAACCCTACTTGTCCTGACGCTAACCCTACTTGTCCTGACGCTAACCCTAGTTGTCCTGATGCTAACCCTAGTTGTCCTGACGCTAACCCTAGTTGTACTGACGCTAACCCTAGTTGTCCTGACGCTAACCCTAGTTGTCCTGACGCTAACCCTAGTTGTCCTGACGCTAACCCTATTTGTCCTGACGCTAACCCTACTTGTCCTGACGCTAACCCTAGTTGTCCTGACGCTAACCCTAGTTGTCCTGACGCTAACCCTAGTTGTCCTGACGCTAACCCTACTTGTCCTGACGCTAACCCTACTTGTCCTGACGCTAACCCTAGTTGTCCTGACGCTAACCCTAGTTGTCCTGACGCTAACCCTAGTTGTCCTGACGCTAACCCTACTTGTCCTGACGCTAACCCTACTTGTCCTGACGCTAACCCTAGTTGTCCTGACGCTAACCCTAGTTGTCCTGACGCTAACCCTAGTTGTACTGACGCTAACCCTAGTTGTCCTGACGCTAACCCTAGTTGTCCTGACGCTAACCCTAGTTGTCCTGATGCTAACCCTAGTTTTCCTGACGCTAACCCTAGTTGTCCTGACGCTAACCCTAGCTGTCCTGACGCTAACCCTAGTTGTCCTGACGCTAACCCTAGTTGTCCTGACGCTAACCCTAGTTTTCCTGACCCTAACCCTAGTTGTCCTGACGCTAACCCTAGTTGTCTTGACGCTAACCCTAGTTGTCCTGACGCTAACCCTACTTGTCCTGACGCTAACCCTAGTTGTCCTGACGCTAACCCTACTTGTCCTGACGCTAACCCTAGTTGTCCTGACGCTAACCCTAGTTTTCCTGACGCTAACCCTACTTGTCCTGACGCTAACCCTACTTGTCCTGACGCTAACCCTAGTTGTCCTGACGCTAACCCTAGTTGTCCTGACGCTAACCCTAGTTGTCCTGACGCTAACCCTAGTTGTCCTGACGCTAACCCTAGTTGTCCTGACGCTAACCCTACTTGTCCTGACGCTAACCCTAGTTGTCCTGACGCTAACCCTACTTGTCCTGACGCTAACCCTACTTGTCCTGACGCTAACCCTACTTGTCCTGATGCTAACCCTAGTTGTCCTGACGCTAACCCTAGTTGTCCTGACGCTAACCCTAGTTGTCCTGACGCTAACCCTAGTTGACCTGATGCTAACCCTAGTTGTCCTGACGCTAACCCTAGTTGTAATGACGCTAACCCTAGTTGTCCTGACGCTAACCCTAGTTGTCCTGATGCTAACCCTAGTTGTCCTGACGCTAACCCTACTTGTCCTGACGCTAACCCTACTTGTCCTGACGCTAACCCTACTTGTCCTGACGCTAACCCTAGTTGTCCTGACGCTAACCCTAGTTGTCCTGACGCTAACCCTAGTTGTCCTGACGCTAACCCTACTTGTCCTGACGCTAACCCTACTTGTCCTGACGCTAACCCTACTTGTCCTGACGCTAACCCTAGTTGTCCTGACGCTAACCCTAGTTGTCCTGACGCTAACCCTACTTGTCCTGATGCTAACCTTAGTTGTCCTGACGCTAACCCTAGTTGTCCTGATGCTAACCCTAGTTGTCCTGACGCTAACCCTAGTTGTCCTGACGCTAACCCTAGTTGTCCTGACGCTAACCCTAGTTGATCTGACGCTAACCCTAGTTGTCCTGACGCTAACCCTAGTTGTAATGATGCTAACCCTAGTTGTCCTGACGCTAACCCTAGTTGTCCTGATGCTAACCCTAGTTGTCCTGACGCTAACCCTACTTGTCCTGACGCTAACCCTACTTGTCCTGACGCTAACCCTACTTGTCCTGACGCTAACCCTACTTGTCCTGACGAAACCCTAGTTGTCCTGACGCTAACCCTAGTTGTCCTGACGCTAACCCTACTTGTCCTGACGCTAACCCTACTTGTCCTGACGCTAACCCTACTTGTCCTGACGCTAACCCTAGTTGTCCTGACGCTAACCCTAGTTGTCCTGACGCTAACCCTAGTTGTCCTGACGCTAACCCTACTTGTCCTGATGCTAACCCTAGTTGTCCTGACGCTAACCCTAGTTGTCCTGACGCTAACCCTACTTGTCCTGACGCTAACCCTACTTGTCCTGACGCTAACCCTAGTTGTCCTGACGCTAACCCTACTTGTCCTGATGCTAACCCTAGTTGTCCTGACGCTAACCCTAGTTGTCCTGACGCTAACCCTACTTGTCCTGACGCTAACCCTACTTGTCCTGACGCTAACCCTAGTTGTCCTGATGCTAACCCTAGTTGTCCTGACGCTAACCCTAGTTGTCCTGACGCTAATCCTAGTTGTCCTGACGCTAACCCTAGTTGTCCTGACGCTAACCCTAGTTGTCCTGACGCTAACCCTAGTTGTCCTGACGCTAACCCTACTTGTCCTGACGCTAACCCTAGTTGTCCTGACGCTAACCCTAGTTGTCCTGACGCTAACCCTACTTGTCCTGACGCTAACCCTAGTTGTCCTGACGCTAACCCTACTTGTCCTGACGCTAACCCTACTTGTCCTGACGCTAACCCTACTTGTCCTGACGCTAACCCTAGTTGTCCTGACGCTAACCCTAGTTGTCCTGACGCTAACCCTAGTTGTCCTGACGCTAACCATAGTTGACCTGATGCTAACCCTAGTTGTCCTGACGCTAACCCTAGTTGTAATGACGCTAACCCTAGTTGTCCTGACGCTAACCCTAGTTGTCCTGATGCTAACCCTAGTTGTCCTGACGCTAACCCTACTTGTCCTGACGCTAACCCTACTTGTCCTGACGCTAACCCTACTTGTCCTGACGCTAACCCTACTTGTCCTGACGCTAACCCTAGTTGTCCTGACGCTAACCCTACTTGTCCTGACGCTAACCCTACTTGTCCTGACGCTAACCCTACTTGTCCTGACGCTAACCCTACTTGTCCTGACGCTAACCCTACTTGTCCTGACGCTAACCCTAGTTGTCCTGACGCTAACCCTACTTGTCCTGATGCTAACCCTAGTTGTCCTGACGCTAACCCTAGTTGTCCTGCCGCTAACCCTAGTTGTCCTGACGCTAACCCTAGTTGTCCTGACGCTAACCCTAGTTGTCCTGACGCTAACCCTAGTTGTCCCGACGCTAACCCTAGTTGTCCTGACGCTAACCCTACTTGTCCTGACGCTAACCCTAGTTGTCCTGACGCTAACCCTAGTTGTCCTGACGCTAACCCTATTTGTCCTGACGCTAACCCTACTTGTCCTGACGCTAACCCTAGTTGTCCTGACGCTAACCCTACTTGTCCTGACGCTAACCCTACTTGTCCTGACGCTAACCCTAGTTGTCCTGACGCTAACCCTACTTGTCCTGATGCTAACCCTACTTGTCCTGACGCTAACCCTAGTTGTCCTGACGCTAACCCTAGTTGTCCTGACGCTAACCCTAGTTGTCCTGACGCTAACCCTACTTGTCCTGACGCTAACCCTACTTGTCCTGACGCTAACCCTAGTTGTCCTGACGCTAACCCTAGTTGTCCTGACGCTAACCCTAGTTGTCCTGACGCTAACCCTAGTTGTCCTGACGCTAACCCTAGTTTTCCTGACGCTAACCCTAGTTGTCCTGACGCTAACCCTAGCTGTCCTGACGCTAACCCTAGTTGTCCTGACGCTAACCCTAGTTGTCCTGACGCTAACCCTAGTTTTCCTGACGCTAACCCTAGTTGTCCTGACGCTAACCCTAGTTGTCTTGACGCTAACCCTAGTTGTCCTGACGCTAACCCTACTTGTCCTGACGCTAACCCTAGTTGTCCTGACGCTAACCCTACTTGTCCTGACGCTAACCCTAGTTGTCCTGACGCTAACCCTAGTTTTCCTGACGCTAACCCTACTTGTCCTGACGCTAACCCTACTTGTCCTGACGCTAACCCTAGTTGTCCTGACGCTAACCCTACTTGTCCTGACGCTAACCCTAGTTGTCCTGACGCTAACCCTAGTTGTCCTGACGCTAACCCTAGTTGTCCTGACGCTAACCCTACTTGTCCTGACGCTAACCCTAGTTGTCCTGACGCTAACCCTACTTGTCCTGACGCTAACCCTACTTGTCCTGACGCTAACCCTACTTGTCCTGACGCTAACCCTAGTTGTCCTGACGCTAACCCTAGTTGTCCTGACGCTAACCCTAGTTGTCCTGACGCTAACCCTAGTTGACCTGACGCTAACCCTAGTTGTCCTGACGCTAACCCTAGTTGTAATGACGCTAACCCTAGTTGTCCTGACGCTAACCCTAGTTGTCCTGATGCTAACCCTAGTTGTCCTGACGCTAACCCTACTTGTCCTGACGCTAACCCTACTTGTCCTGACGCTAACCCTACTTGTCCTGACGCTAACCCTAGTTGTCCTGACGCTAACCCTACTTGTCCTGACGCTAACCCTACTTGTCCTGACGCTAACCCTACTTGTCCTGACGCTAACCCTACTTGTCCTGATGCTAACCCTACTTGTCCTGACGCTAACCCTAGTTGTCCTGACGCTAACCCTAGTTGTCCTGACGCTAACCCTACTTGTCCTGACGCTAACCCTAGTTGTCCTGACGCTAACCCTAGTTGTCCTGATGCTAACCCTAGTTGTCCTGACGCTAAGCCTAGTTGTCCTGACGCTAACCCTACTTGTCCTGACGCTACCCCTAGTTGTCCTGACGCTAACCCTAGTTGTCCTGACGCTAACCCTAGTTGTCCTGACTCTAACCCTAGTTGTCCTGACGCTAACCCTAGTTGTCCTGACGCTAACCCTAGTTGTCCTGACGCTAATCCTAGTTGTCCTGACGCTAACCCTAGTTGTCCTGATGCTAACCCTAGTTGTCCTGATGCTAACCCTAGTTGTCCTGACGCTAACCCTAGTTGTCCTGACACTAACCCTACTTGTCCTGATGCTAACCCTACTTGTCCTGACGCTAACCCTAGTTGTCCTGACGCTAACCCTACTTGTCCTGACGCTAACCCTAGTTGTCCTGCCGCTAACCCTAGTTGTCCTGACGCTAACCCTAGTTGTCCTGACGCTAACCCTAGTTGTCCTGACGCTAACCCTAGTTGTCCCGACGCTAACCCTAGTTGTCCTGACGCTAACCCTACTTGTCCTGACGCTAACCCTAGTTATCCTGACGCTAACCCTAGTTGTCCTGACGCTAACCCTATTTGTCCTGACGCTAACCCTACTTGTCCTGACGCTAACCCTAGTTGTCCTGACGTTAACCCTAGTTGTCCTGACGCTAACCCTAGTTGTCCTGACGCTAACCCTAGTTGTCCTGACGCTAACCCTACTTGTCCTGACGCTAACCCTACTTGTCCTGACGCTAACCCTAGTTGTCCTGACGCTAACCCTAGTTGTCCTGATGCTAACCCTAGTTGTCCTGACGCTAACCCTACTTGTCCTGACGCTAACCCTACTTGTCCTGACGCTAACCCTAGTTGTCCTGACGCTAACCCTAGTTGTCCTGACGCTAACCCTAGTTGTCCTGACGCTAACCCTAGTTGTCCTGATGCTAACCCTAGTTGTCCTGACGCTAACCCTAGTTGTCCTGACGCTAACCCTAGCTGTCCTGACGCTAACCCTAGTTGTCCTGACGCTAACACTAGTTGTCCTGACGCTAACCCTAGTTTTCCTGACGCTAACCCTAGTTGTCCTGACGCTAACCCTACTTGTCCTGACGCTAACCCTACTTGTCCTGACGCTAACCCTAGTTGTCCTGACGCTAACCCTACTTGTCCTGACGCTAACCCTAGTTGTCCTGACGCTAACCCTAGTTTTCCTGACGCTAACCCTACTTGTCCTGACGCTAACCCTAGTTGTCCTGACGCTAACCCTACTTGTCCTGACGCTAACCCTACTTGTCCTGACGCTAACCCTAGTTGTCCTGACGCTAACCCTAGTTGTCCTGACGCTAACCCTAGTTGTCCTGACGCTAACCCTAGTTGACCTGACGCTAACCCTAGTTGTCCTGACGCTAACCCTAGTTGTAATGACGCTAACCCTAGTTGTCCTGACGCTAACCCTAGTTGTCATGATGCTAACCCTAGTTGTCCTGACGCTAACCCTACTTGTCCTGACGCTAACCCTACTTGTCCTGACGCTAACCCTACTTGTCCTGACGCTAACCCTACTTGTCCTGACGCTAACCCTAGTTGTCCTGACGCTAACCCTAGTTGTCCTGACGCTAACCCTACTTGTCCTGACGCTAACCCTACTTGTCCTGACGCTAACCCTACTTGTCCTGACGCTAACCCTACTTGTCCTGACGCTAACCCTAGTTGTCCTGACGCTAACCCTAGTTGTCCTGACGCTAACCCTACTTGTCCTGATGCTAACCCTAGTTGTCCTGACGCTAACCCTAGTTGTCCTGACTCTAACCCTAGTTGTCCTGACGCTAACCCTAGTTGTCCTGACGCTAACCCTAGTTGTCCTGACGCTAATCCTAGTTGTCCTGACGCTAACCCTAGTTGTCCTGATGCTAACCCTAGTTGTCCTGATGCTAACCCTAGTTGTCCTGACGCTAACCCTAGTTGTCCTGACACTAACCCTACTTGTCCTGATGCTAACCCTACTTGTCCTGACGCTAACCCTAGTTGTCCTGACGCTAACCCTACTTGTCCTGACGCTAACCCTAGTTGTCCTGCCGCTAACCCTAGTTGTCCTGACGCTAACCCTAGTTGTCCTGACGCTAACCCTAGTTGTCCTGACGCTAACCCTAGTTGTCCCGACGCTAACCCTAGTTGTCCTGACGCTAACCCTACTTGTCCTGACGCTAACCCTAGTTATCCTGACGCTAACCCTAGTTGTCCTGACGCTAACCCTATTTGTCCTGACGCTAACCCTACTTGTCCTGACGCTAACCCTAGTTGTCCTGACGTTAACCCTAGTTGTCCTGACGCTAACCCTAGTTGTCCTGACGCTAACCCTAGTTGTCCTGACGCTAACCCTACTTGTCCTGACGCTAACCCTACTTGTCCTGACGCTAACCCTAGTTGTCCTGACGCTAACCCTAGTTGTCCTGATGCTAACCCTAGTTGTCCTGACGCTAACCCTACTTGTCCTGACGCTAACCCTACTTGTCCTGACGCTAACCCTAGTTGTCCTGACGCTAACCCTAGTTGTCCTGACGCTAACCCTAGTTGTCCTGACGCTAACCCTAGTTGTCCTGATGCTAACCCTAGTTGTCCTGACGCTAACCCTAGTTGTCCTGACGCTAACCCTAGCTGTCCTGACGCTAACCCTAGTTGTCCTGACGCTAACACTAGTTGTCCTGACGCTAACCCTAGTTTTCCTGACGCTAACCCTAGTTGTCCTGACGCTAACCCTACTTGTCCTGACGCTAACCCTAGTTGTCCTGACGCTAACCCTACTTGTCCTGACGCTAACCCTAGTTGTCCTGACGCTAACCCTAGTTTTCCTGACGCTAACCCTACTTGTCCTGACGCTAACCCTAGTTGTCCTGACGCTAACCCTACTTGTCCTGACGCTAACCCTACTTGTCCTGACGCTAACCCTAGTTGTCCTGACGCTAACCCTAGTTGTCCTGACGCTAACCCTAGTTGTCCTGACGCTAACCCTAGTTGACCTGACGCTAACCCTAGTTGTCCTGACGCTAACCCTAGTTGTAATGACGCTAACCCTAGTTGTCCTGACGCTAACCCTAGTTGTCATGATGCTAACCCTAGTTGTCCTGACGCTAACCCTACTTGTCCTGACGCTAACCCTACTTGTCCTGACGCTAACCCTACTTGTCCTGACGCTAACCCTACTTGTCCTGACGCTAACCCTAGTTGTCCTGACGCTAACCCTAGTTGTCCTGACGCTAACCCTACTTGTCCTGACGCTAACCCTACTTGTCCTGACGCTAACCCTACTTGTCCTGACGCTAACCCTACTTGTCCTGACGCTAACCCTAGTTGTCCTGACGCTAACCCTAGTTGTCCTGACGCTAACCCTACTTGTCCTGATGCTAACCCTAGTTGTCCTGACGCTAACCCTAGTTGTCCTGATGCTAACCCTAGTTGTCCTGACGCTAACCCTAGTTGTCCTGACGCTAACCCTAGTTGTCCTGAAGCTTACCCTAGTTGATCTGACGCTAACCCTAGTTGTCCTGACGCTAACCCTAGTTGTAATGACGCTAACCCTAGTTGTCCTGACGCTAACCCTAGTTGTCCTGATGCTAACCCTAGTTGTCCTGACGCTAACCCTACTTGTCCTGACGCTGACCCTACTTGTCCTGACGCTAACCCTACTTGTCCTGACGCTAACCCTACTTGTCCTGACGAAACCCTAGTTGTCCTGACGCTAACCCTAGTTGTCCTGACGCTAACCCTACTTGTCCTGACGCTAACCCTACTTGTCCTGACGCTAACCCTACTTGTCCTGACGCTAACCCTAGTTGTCCTGACGCTAACCCTAGTTGTCCTGACGCTAACCCTAGTTGTCCTGACGCTATCCCTACTTGTCCTGATGCTAACCCTAGTTGTCCTGACGCTAACCCTAGTTGTCCTGACGCTAACCCTACTTGTCCTGACGCTAACCCTACTTGTCCTGACGCTAACCCTAGTTGTTCTGACGCTAACCCTAGTTGTCCTGACGCTAACCCTACTTGTCCTGACGCTAACCCTAGTTGTCCTGATGCTAACCCTAGTTGTCCTGACGCTAACCGTAGTTGTCCTGACGCTAACCCTAGTTGTCCTGACGCTAACCCTAGTTGTAATGACGCTAACCCTAGTTGTACTGATGCTAACCCTAGTTGTCCTGACGCTAACCCTAGTTGTCCTGACGCTAACCCTACTTGTCCTGACGCTAACCCTTCTTGTCCTGACGCTAACCCTACTTGTCCTGACGCTAACCCTAGTTGTCCTGACGCTAACCCTAGTTGTCCTGACGCTAACCCTAGTTGTCCTGACGCTAACCCTAGTTGTCCTGACGCTAACCCTACTTGTCCTGACGCTAACCCTACTTGTCCTGACGCTAACCCTACTTGTCCTGACGCTAACCCTAGTTGTCCTGACGCTAACCCTAGTTGTCCTGACGCTAACCCTACTTGTCCTGATGCTAACCCTAGTTGTCCTGACGCTAACCCTAGTTGTCCTGACGCTAACCCTACTTGTCCTGACGCTAACCCTACTTGTCCTGACGCTAACCCTAGTTGTCCTGACGCTAACCCTACTTGTCCTGACGCTAACCCTACTTGTCCTGACGCTAACCCTAGTTGTCCTGACGCTAACCCTAGTTGTCCTGACGCTAACCGTAGTTGTCCTGACGCTAACCCTAGTTGTCCTGACGCTAACCCTAGTTGACCTGACGTTAACCCTACTTGTCCTGACGATAACTCTACTTGTCCTGACGCTAACCCTACTTGTCCTGACGCTAACCCTACTTGTCCTGACGCTAACCCTACTTGTCCTGACGCTAACCCTAGTTGTCCTGACGCTAACCCTAGTTGTCCTGATGCTAACCTTACTTGTCCTGACGCTAACCCTAGTTGTCCTGACGCTAACCCTAGTTGTCCTGACGCTAACCCTACTTGTCCTGACGCTAACCCTAGTTCTCCTGACGCTAACCCTAGTTCTCCTGACGCTAACCCTAGTTGTCCTGACTCTAACCCTACTTGTCCTGACGCTAACCCTACTTGTCCTGACGCTAACCCTACTTGTCCTGACGCTAACCCTAGTTGTCCTGACGCTAACCCTAGTTGTCCTGACGCTAACCCTAGTTGTCCTGACGCTAACCCTACTTGTCCTGACGCTAACCCTACTTGTCCTGACGCTAACCCTACTTGTCCTGACGCTAACCCTAGTTGTCCTGACGCTAACCCTTCTTGTCCTGACGCTAACCCTACTTGTCCTGATGCTAACCCTAGTTGTCCTGACGCTAACCCTAGTTGTCCTGACGCTAACCCTACTTGTCCTGACGCTAACCCTACTTGTCCTGACGCTAACCCTAGTTGTCCTGACGCTAACCCTACTTGTCCTGACGCTAACCCTACTTGTCCTGACGCTAACCCTAGTTGTCCTGACGCTAACCCTAGTTGTCCTGACGCTAACCGTAGTTGTCCTGACGCTAACCCTAGTTGTCCTGACGCTAACCCTAGTTGACCTGACGTTAACCCTACTTGTCCTGACGATAACTCTACTTGTCCTGACGCTAACCCTACTTGTCCTGACGCTAACCCTACTTGTCCTGACGCAAACCCTACTTGTCCTGACGCTAACCCTAGTTGTCCTGACGCTAACCCTAGTTGTCCTGATGCTAACCTTACTTGTCCTGACGCTAACCCTAGTTGTCCTGACGCTAACCCTAGTTGTCCTGACGCTAACCCTAGTTGTCCTGACGCTAACCCTACTTGTCCTGACGCTAACCCTAGTTCTCCTGACGCTAACCCTAGTTCTCCTGACGCTAACCCTAGTTGTCCTGACTCTAACCCTAGTTGTCCTAACGCTAACCCTAGTTGTCCTGACGCTAACCCTAGTTGTCCTGATGCTAATCCTAGTTGTCCTGACGCTAACCCTAGTTGTCCTGACTCTAACCCTAGTTGTCCTGATGCTAACCCTAGTTGTCCTGACGCTAACCCTAGCTGTCCTGACGCTAACCCTACTTGTCCTGACGCTAACCCTACTTGTCCTGACGCTAACCCTAGTTGTCCTGACGCTAACCCTACTTGTCCTGACGCTAACCCTAGTTGTCCTGCCGCTAACCCTAGTTGTCCTGACGCTAACCCTAGTTGTCCCGACGCTAACCCTAGTTGTCCTGACGCTAACCCTAGTTGTCCTGACGCTAACCCTAGTTGTCCCGACGCTAACCCTAGTTGTCCTGACGCTAACCCTACTTGTCCTGACGCTAACCCTAGTTGTCCTGACGCTAACCCTAGTTGTACTGACGCTAACCCTAGTTGTCCTGACGCTAACCCTACTTGTCCTGACGCTAACCCTAGTTGTCCTGACGCTAACCCTAGTTGTCCTGACGCTAACCCTAGTTGTCCTGACGCTAACCCTAGTTGTCCTGACGCTAACCCTAGTTGTCCTGACGCTAACCCTAGTTTTCCTGACGCTAACCCTAGTTGTCCTGACGCTAACCCTAGGTGTCTTGACGCTAACCCTAGTTGTCCTGACGCTAACCCTACTTGTCCTGACGCTAACCCTAGTTGTCCTGACGCTAACCTTACTTGTCCTGACGCTAACCCTAGTTGTCCTGACGCTAACCCTAGTTTTCCTGACGCTAACCCTACTTGTCCTGACGCTAACCCTACTTGTCCTGACGCTAACCCTAGTTGTCCTGACGCTAACCCTACTTGTCCTTACGCTAACCCTAGTTTTCCTGACGCTAAC
The DNA here is from genome assembly GCF_046119375.1 of Phyllobates terribilis. NCBI lineage: Eukaryota > Metazoa > Chordata > Amphibia > Anura > Dendrobatidae > Phyllobates > Phyllobates terribilis. The sequence continues at coordinate 125,095 of NW_027364732.1, forward strand.
CCTAGTTGTCCTGACGCTAACCCTAGCTGTCCTGACGCTAACCCTACTTGTCCTGACGCTAACCCTAGTTGTCCTGACGCTAACCCTACTTGTCCTGACGCTAACCCTACTTGTCCTGACGCTAACCCTACTTGTCCTGATGCTAACCCTAGTTGTCCTGACGCTAACCCTAGTTGTCCTGACGCTAACCCTAGTTGTCCTGACGCTAACCCTAGTTGACCTGACGCTAACCCTAGTTGTCCTGACGCTAACCCTAGTTGTAATGACGCTAACCCTAGTTGTCCTGACGCTAACCCTAGTTGTCCTGATGCTATCCCTAGTTGTCCTGACGCTAACCCTACTTGTCCTGACGCTAACCCTACTTGTCCTGACGCTAACCCTACTTGTCCTGACGCTAACCCTACTTGTCCTGACGCTAAGCCTAGTTGTCCTGACGCTAATCCTACTTGTCCTGACGCTAACCCTACTTGTCCTGACGCTAACCCTACTTGTCCTGACGCTAACCCTAGTTGTCCTGACGCTAACCCTAGTTGTCCTGACGCTAACCCTACTTGTCCTGACGCTAACTCTACTTGTCCTGACGCTAACCCTACTTGTCCTGACGCTAACCCTACTTGTCCTGACGCTAACCCTACTTGTCCTGACGCTAACCCTACTTGTCCTGATGCTAACCCTACTTGTCCTGACGCTAACCCTAGTTGTCCTGACGCTAACCCTAATTGTCCTGACGCTAACCCTAGTTGTCCCGACGCTAACCCTAGTTGTCCTGATGCTAACCCTAGTTGTCCTGACGCTAACCCTAGTTGTCCTGATGCTAACCCTACTTGTCCTGACGCTAACCCTAATTGTCCTGACGCTAACCCTAGTTGTCCTGACGCTATCCCTAGTTGTCCTGACGCTAACCCTACTTGTCCTGACGCTAACCCTAGTTGTCCTGACGCTAACCCTACTTGTCCTGACGCTAACCCTAGTTGTCCTGCCGCTAAACCTAGTTGTCCTGTCGCTAACCCTAGTTGTCCTGACGCTAACCCTAGTTGTCCTGACGCTAACCCTAGTTGTCCTGACGCTAACCCTAGTTGTCCCTACGCTAACCCTAGTTGTCCTGACGCTAACCCTACTTGTCCTGACGCTAACCCTAGTTGTCCTGACGCTAACCCTATTTGTCCTGACGCTAACCCTACTTGTCCTGACGCTAACCCTAGTTGTCCTGACGCTAACCCTAGTTGTCCTGACGCTAACCTTACTTGTCCTGACGCTAACCCTAGTTGTCCTGACGCTAACCCTAGTTGTCCTGCCGCTAACCCTAGTTGTCCTGACGCTAACCCTAGTTGTCCCGACGCTAACCCTAGTTGTCCTGACGCTAACCCTAGTTGTCCTGACGCTAACCCTAGTTGTCCCGACGCTAACCCTAGTTGTCCTGACGCTAACCCTACTTGTCCTGACGCTAACCCTAGTTGTCCTGACGCTAACCCTAGTTGTCCTGACGCTAACCCTAGTTGTCCTGACGCTAACCCTATTTGTCCTGACGCTAACCCTACTTGTCCTGACGCTAACCCTAGTTGTCCTGACGCTAACCCTAGTTGTCCTGACGCTAACCCTAGTTGTCCTGACGCTAACCCTACTTGTCCTGACGCTAACCCTAGTTGTCCTGACGCTAACCCTAGTTGTAATGACGCTAACCCTAGTTGTCCTGACGCTAACCCTAGTTGTCCTGATGCTATCCCTAGTTGTCCTGACGCTAACCCTACTTGTCCTGACGCTAACCCTACTTGTCCTGACGCTAACCCTACTTGTCCTGACGCTAACCCTACTTGTCCTGACGCTAACCCTACTTGTCCTGACGCTAACCCTAGTTGTCCTGACGCTAAACCTACTTGTCCTGACGCTAACCCTACTTGTCCTGACGCTAACCCTACTTGTCCTGATGCTAACCCTAGTTGTCCTGACGCTAACCCTAGTTGTCCTGACGCTAACCCTACTTGTCCTGACGCTAACCCTAGTTGTCCTGACGCTAACCCTACTTGTCCTGACGCTAACCCTAGTTGTCCTGACGCTAACCCTACTTGTCCTGACGCTAACCCTAGTTGTCCTGACGCTAACCCTAGTTATCCTGACGCTAACCCTAGTTGTCCTGACGCTAACCCTAGTTGTCCTGACGCTAACCCTAGTTGTCCTGACGCTAACCCTAGTTGTCCTGATGCTAACCCTAGTTGTCCTGACGCTAACCCTAGTTGTCCTGACGCTAACCCTACTTGTCCTGACGCTAACCCTAGTTGTCCTGACGCTGACCCTACTTGTCCTGACGCTAACCCTAGTTGTCCTGACGCTAACCCTAGTTGTCCTGATGCTAACCCTAGTTGTCCTGACGCTAACCCTAGTTGTCCTGACGCTAACCCTACTTGTCCTGACGCTAACCCTACTTGTCCTGACGCTAACCCTAGTTGTCCTGACGCTAACCCTAGTTGTCCTGACGCTTACCCTACTTGTCCTGACGCTAACCCTAGTTGTCCTGACGCTAACCCTAGTTGTCCTGACGCTAACCCTAGTTGTCCTGACGCTAACCCTAGTTGTCCTGACGCTAACCCTAGTTGTCCTGACGCTAACCCTACTTGTCCTGACGCTAACCCTAGTTGTCCTGAAGCTAACCCTACTTGTCCTGACGCTAACCCTAGTTGTCCTGACGCTAACCCTACTTGTCCTGACGCTAACCCTACTTGTCCTGACGCTAACCCTAGTTGTCCTGACGCTAACCCTAGTTGTCCTGACGCTAACCCTAGTTGTCCTGACGCTAACCCTAGTTGTCCTGACGCTAACCCTACTTGTCCTGACGCTAACCCTAGTTGTCCTGAAGATAACCCTACTTGTCCTGACGCTAACCCTAGTTGTCCTGACGCTAACCCTACTTGTCCTGACGCTAACCCTACTTGTCCTGACGCTAACCCTAGTTGTCCTGACGCTAACCCTAGTTGTCCTGACACTAACCCTAGTTGTCCTGACACTAACCCTACTTGTCCTGACGCTAACCCTAGTTGTCCTGATGCTAACCCTAGTTGTCCTGATGCTAACCCTAATTGTCCTGATGCTAACCCTAGTTGTCCTGACGCTAACCCTAGATGTCCTGATGCTAACCCTACTTGTCCTGACGCTAACCCTAGTTGTCCTGATGCTAACCCTAGTTGTCCTGACGCTAACCCTAGTTGTCCTGACGCTAACCCTAGTTGTCCTGACGCTAACCCTACTTGTCCTGACGCTAACCCTAGTTGTCCTGACGCTAACCCTACTTGTCCTGAAGCTAACCCTAGTTGTCCTGACGCTAACCCTAGTTGTCCTGACGCTAACCCTACTTGTCCTGACGCTAACCCTACTTGTCCTGACGCTAACCCTAGTTGTCCTGAAGCTAACCCTACTTGTCCTGCCGCTAACCCTAGTTGTCCTGACGCTAACCCTAATTGTCCTGATGCTAACCCTACTTGTCGTGACGCTAACCCTAGTTGTCCTGACGCTAACCCTAGTTGTCCTGACGCTAACCCTAGTTGTCCTGACGCTAACCCTAGTTGTCCTGACACTAACCCTACTTGTCCTGACGCTAACCCTAGTTGTCCTGACGCTAACCCTAGTTGTCCTGATGCTAACCCTAGTTGTCCTGACGCTAACCCTAGTTGTCCTGACGCTAACCCTTCTTGTCCTGACGCTAACCCTAGTTGTCCTGACGCTAACCCTAGTTGTCCTGATGCTAACCCTAGTTGTCCTGACGCTAACCCTACTTGTCCTGATGCTAACCCTAGTTGTCCTGACGCTAACCCTAGTTGTCCTGACGCTAACCCTAGTTGTCCTGACGCTAACCCTAGTTGTCCTGACGCTAACCCTACTTGTCCTGACGCTAACCCTAGTTGTCCTGACGCTGACCCTACTTGTCCTGACGCTAACCCTAGTTGTCCTGACGCTAACCCTAGTTGTCCTGACGCTAACCCTAGTTGTCCTGACGCTAACCCTAGTTGTCCTGACGCTAACCCTACTTGTCCTGACGCTAACCCTACTTGTCCTGACGCTAACCCTAGTTGTCCTGACGCTTACCCTACTTGTCCTGACGCTAACCCTAGTTGTCCTGAGGCTAACCCTAGTTGTCCTGACGCTAACCCTAGTTGTCCTGACGCTAACCCTAGTTGTCCTGACGCTAACCCTAGTTGTCCTGACGCTAACCCTAGTTGTCCTGACGCTAACCCTACTTGTCCTGACGCTAACCCTAGTTGTCCTGAAGCTAACCCTACTTGTCCTGACGCTAACCCTAGTTGTCCTGACGCTAACCCTACTTGTCCTGACGCTAACCCTACTTGTCCTGACGCTAACCCTAGTTGTCCTGACGCTAACCATAGTTGTCCTGACGCTAACCCTAGTTGTCCTGACGCTAACCCTAGTTGTCCTGACGCTAACCCTACTTGTCCTGACGCTAACCCTAGTTGTCCTGAAGCTAACCCTACTTGTCCTGACGCTAACCCTAGTTGTCCTGACGCTAACCCTACTTGTCCTGACGCTAACCCTACTTGTCCTGACGCTAACCCTAGTTGTCCTGACGCTAACCCTAGTTGTCCTGACACTAACCCTAGTTGTCCTGACACTAACCCTACTTGTCCTGACGCTAACCCTAGTTGTCCTGATGCTAACCCTAGTTGTCCTGATGCTAACCCTACTTGTCCTGATGCTAACCCTAGTTGTCCTGACGCTAACCCTAGATGTCCTGATGCTAACCCTACTTGTCCTGACTCTAACCCTAGTTGTCCTGATGCTAACCCTAGTTGTCCTGATGCTAACCCTAGTTGTCCTGACGCTAACCCTAGTTGTCCTGACGCTAACCCTACTTGTCCTGACGCTAACCCTAGTTGTCCTGACGCTAACCCTACTTGTTCTGACGCTAACCCTAGTTGTCCTGACGCTAACCCTAGTTGTCCTGACGCTAACCCTACTTGTCCTGACGCTAACCCTAGTTGTCCTGAAGCTAACCCTACTTGTCCTGACGCTAACCCTAGTTGTCCTGACGCTAACCCTAATTGTCCTGATGCTAACCCTACTTTTCGTGACGCTAACCCTAGTTGTCCTGACGCTAACCCTAGTTGTCCTGACGCTAACCCTAGTTGTCCTGACACTAACCCTACTTGTCCTGACGCTAACCCTAGTTGTCCTGACGCTAACCCTAGTTGTCCTGATGCTAAACCTAGTTGTCCTGACGCTAGCCCTAGTTGTCCTGACGCTAACCCTTCTTGTCCTGACGCTAACCCTAGTTGTCCTGACGCTAACCCTAGTTGTCCTGATGCTAACCCTAGTTGTCCTGACGCTAACCCTAGTTGTCCTGGCGCTAGCCCTAGTTGTGCTGACGCTAACCCTAGTTGTCCTGGCGCTAACCCTAGTTGTCCTGGCGCTAACCCTAGTTGTCCTGACGCTAACCCTAGTTGTCCTGGCGCTAACCCTAGTTGTCCTGGCGCTAACCCTAGTTGTCCTGACGCTAACCCTAGTTGTCTTGGCGCTAACCCTAGTTGTCCTGGCGCTAACCCTAGTTGTCCTGACGCTAAGCCTAGTTGTCCTGACGCTAACCCTAGTTGTCCTGACGCTAACCCTACTTGTCCTGACGCTAACCCTAGTTGTCCTGACGCTAACCCTAATTGTCCTGATGCTAACCCTACTTGTCGTGACGCTAACCCTAGTTGTCCTGACGCTAACCCTAGTTGTCCTGGCGCTAGCCCTAGTTGTGCTGACGCTAACCCTAGTTGTCCTGGCGCTAACCCTAGTTGTCCTGGGGCGAACCCTAGTTGTCCTGACGCTAACCCTAGTTGTCCTGGCGCTAACCCTAGTTGTCCTGGCGCTAACCCTAGTTGTCCTGACGCTAACCCTAGTTGTCCTGGCGCTAACCCTAGTTGTCCTGGCGCTAACCCTAGTTGTCCTGACGCTAAGCCTAGTTGTCCTGACGCTAACCCTAGTTGTCCTGACGCTAACCCTACTTGTCCTGACGCTAACCCTAGTTGTCCTGACGCTTACCCTACTTGTCCTGACGCTAACCCTAGTTGTCCTGACGCTAACCCTAGTTGTCCTGACGCTAACCCTAGTTGTCCTGACGCTAACCCTAGTTGTCCTGACGCTAACCCTAGTTGTCCTGACGCTAACCCTACTTGTCCTGACGCTAACCCTAGTTGTCCTGAAGCTAACCCTACTTGTCCTGACGCTAACCCTAGTTGTCCTGACGCTAACCCTACTTGTCCTGACGCTAACCCTACTTGTCCTGACGCTAACCCTAGTTGTCCTGATGCTAACCCTAGTTGTCCTGACGCTAACCCTAGTTGTCCTGACGCTAACCCTAGTTGTCCTGACGCTAACCCTAGTTGTCCTGACGCTAACCCTACTTGTCCTGACGCTAACCCTAGTTGTCCTGAAGATAACCCTACTTGTCCTGACGCTAACCCTAGTTGTCCTGACGCTAACCCTACTTGTCCTGACGCTAACCCTACTTGTCCTGACGCTAACCCTAGATGTCCTGATGCTAACCCTACTTGTCCTGACGCTAACCCTAGTTGTCCTGACACTAACCCTACTTGTCCTGACGCTAACCCTAGTTGTCCTGATGCTAACCCTAGTTGTCCTGATGCTAACCCTAATTGTCCTGATGCTAACCCTAGTTGTCCTGACGCTAACCCTAGATGTCCTGATGCTAACCCTACTTGTCCTGACGCTAACCCTAGTTGTCCTGATGCTAACCCTAGTTGTCCTGACGCTAACCCTAGTTGTCCTGACGCTAACCCTAGTTGTCCTGACGCTAACCCTACTTGTCCTGACGCTAACCCTAGTTGTCCTGACGCTAACCCTACTTGTCCTGACGCTAACCCTAGTTGTCCTGACGCTAACCCTAGTTGTCCTGACGCTAACCCTACTTGTCCTGACGCTAACCCTACTTGTCCTGACGCTAACCCTAGTTGTCCTGAAGCTAACCCTACTTGTCCTGCCGCTAACCCTAGTTGTCCTGACGCTAACCCTAATTGTCCTGATGCTAACCCTACTTGTCGTGACGCTAACCCTAGTTGTCCTGACGCTAACCCTAGTTGTCCTGACGCTAACCCTAGTTGTCCTGACGCTAACCCTAGTTGTCCTGACACTAACCCTACTTGTCCTGACGCTAACCCTAGTTGTCCTGACGCTAACCCTAGTTGTCCTGATGCTAACCCTAGTTGTCCTGACGCTAACCCTAGTTGTCCTGACGCTAACCCTTCTTGTCCTGACGCTAACCCTAGTTGTCCTGACGCTAACCCTAGTTGTCCTGATGCTAACCCTAGTTGTCCTGACGCTAACCCTACTTGTCCTGATGCTAACCCTAGTTGTCCTGACGCTAACCCTAGTTGTCCTGACGCTAACCCTAGTTGTCCTGACGCTAACCCTAGTTGTCCTGACGCTAACCCTACTTGTCCTGACGCTAACCCTAGTTGTCCTGACGCTGACCCTACTTGTCCTGACGCTACCCCTAGTTGTCCTGACGCTAACCCTAGTTGTCCTGACGCTAACCCTAGTTGTCCTGACGCTAACCCTAGTTGTCCTGACGCTAACCCTACTTGTCCTGACGCTAACCCTACTTGTCCTGACGCTAACCCTAGTTGTCCTGACGCTTACCCTACTTGTCCTGACGCTAACCCTAGTTGTCCTGAGGCTAACCCTAGTTGTCCTGACGCTAACCCTAGTTGTCCTGACGCTAACCCTAGTTGTCCTGACGCTAACCCTAGTTGTCCTGACGCTAACCCTAGTTGTCCTGACGCTAACCCTACTTGTCCTGACGCTAACCCTAGTTGTCCTGAAGCTAACCCTACTTGTCCTGACGCTAACCCTAGTTGTCCTGACGCTAACCCTACTTGTCCTGACGCTAACCCTACTTGTCCTGACGCTAACCCTAGTTGTCCTGACGCTAACCATAGTTGTCCTGACGCTAACCCTAGTTGTCCTGACGCTAACCCTAGTTGTCCTGACGCTAACCCTACTTGTCCTGACGCTAACCCTAGTTGTCCTGAAGCTAACCCTACTTGTCCTGACGCTAACCCTAGTTGTCCTGACGCTAACCCTACTTGTCCTGACGCTAACCCTACTTGTCCTGACGCTAACCCTAGTTGTCCTGACGCTAACCCTAGTTGTCCTGACACTAACCCTAGTTGTCCTGACACTAACCCTACTTGTCCTGACGCTAACCCTAGTTGTCCTGATGCTAACCCTAGTTGTCCTGATGCTAACCCTACTTGTCCTGATGCTAACCCTAGTTGTCCTGACGCTAACCCTAGATGTCCTGATGCTAACCCTACTTGTCCTGACTCTAACCCTAGTTGTCCTGATGCTAACCCTAGTTGTCCTGATGCTAACCCTAGTTGTCCTGACGCTAACCCTAGTTGTCCTGACGCTAACCCTACTTGTCCTGACGCTAACCCTAGTTGTCCTGACGCTAACCCTACTTGTTCTGACGCTAACCCTAGTTGTCCTGACGCTAACCCTAGTTGTCCTGACGCTAACCCTACTTGTCCTGACGCTAACCCTAGTTGTCCTGAAGCTAACCCTACTTGTCCTGACGCTAACCCTAGTTGTCCTGACGCTAACCCTAATTGTCCTGATGCTAACCCTACTTTTCGTGACGCTAACCCTAGTTGTCCTGACGCTAACCCTAGTTGTCCTGACGCTAACCCTAGTTGTCCTGACACTAACCCTACTTGTCCTGACGCTAACCCTAGTTGTCCTGACGCTAACCCTAGTTGTCCTGATGTTAAACCTAGTTGTCCTGACGCTAGCCCTAGTTGTCCTGACGCTAACCCTTCTTGTCCTGACGCTAACCCTAGTTGTCCTGACGCTAACCCTAGTTGTCCTGATGCTAACCCTAGTTGTCCTGACGCTAACCCTAGTTGTCCTGGCGCTAGCCCTAGTTGTGCTGACGCTAACCCTAGTTGTCCTGGCGCTAACCCTAGTTGTCCTGGCGCTAACCCTAGTTGTCCTGACGCTAACCCTAGTTGTCCTGGCGCTAACCCTAGTTGTCCTGGCGCTAACCCTAGTTGTCCTGACGCTAACCCTAGTTGTCCTGGCGCTAACCCTAGTTGTCCTGGCGCTAACCCTAGTTGTCCTGACGCTAAGCCTAGTTGTCCTGACGCTAACCCTAGTTGTCCTGACGCTAACCCTACTTGTCCTGACGCTAACCCTAGTTGTCCTGACGCTAACCCTAATTGTCCTGATGCTAACCCTACTTGTCGTGACGCTAACCCTAGTTGTCCTGACGCTAACCCTAGTTGTCCTGGCGCTAGCCCTAGTTGTGCTGACGCTAACCCTAGTTGTCCTGGCGCTAACCCTAGTTGTCCTGGGGCGAACCCTAGTTGTCCTGACGCTAACCCTAGTTGTCCTGGCGCTAACCCTAGTTGTCCTGGCGCTAACCCTAGTTGTCCTGACGCTAACCCTAGTTGTCCTGGCGCTAACCCTAGTTGTCCTGGCGCTAACCCTAGTTGTCCTGACGCTAAGCCTAGTTGTCCTGACGCTAACCCTAGTTGTCCTGACGCTAACCCTACTTGTCCTGACGCTAACCCTAGTTGTCCTGACGCTAACCCTAATTGTCCTGATGCTAACCCTACTTGTCATGACGCTAACCCTAGTTGTCCTGACGCTAACCCTAGTTGTCCTGACGCTAACCCTAGTTGTCCTGACGCTAACCCTAGTTGTCCTGACACTAACCCTACTTGTCCTGACGCTAACCCTAGTTGTCCTGACGCTAACCCTAGTTGTCCTGATGCTAACCCTAGTTGTCCTGACGCTAACCCTAGTTGTCCTGACGCTAACCCTTCTTGTCCTGACGCTAACCCTAGTTGTCCTGACGCTAACCCTAGTTGTCCTGATGCTAACCCTAGTTGTCCTGACGCTAACCCTAGTTGTCCTGACGCTAACCCTAGTTGTCCTGGCGCTAGCCCTAGTTGTGCTGACGCTAACCCTAGTTGTCCTGGCGCTAACCCTAGTTGTCCTGATGCTAACCCTAGTTGTCCTGACGCTAACCCTACTTGTCCTGATGCTAACCCTAGTTGTCCTGACGCTAACCCTAGTTGTCCTGACGCTAACCCTAGTTGTCCTGACGCTAACCCTAGTTGTCCTGACGCTAACCCTAGTTGTCCTGACGCTAACCCTACTTGTCCTGACGCTAACCCTAGTTGTCCTGAAGCTAACCCTACTTGTCCTGACGCTAACCCTAGTTGTCCTGACGCTAACCCTACTTGTCCTGACGCTAACCCTACTTGTCCTGACGCTAACCCTAGTTGTCCTGACGCTAACCCTAGTTGTCCTGACGCTAACCCTAGTTGTCCTGACGCTAACCCTACTTGTCCTGACGCTAACCCTAGTTGTCCTGAAGCTAACCCTACTTGTCCTGACGCTAACCCTAGTTGTCCTGACGCTAACCCTACTTGTCCTGACGCTAACCCTACTTGTCCTGACGCTAACCCTAGTTGTCCTGACGCTAACCCTAGTTGTCCTGACACTAACCCTAGTTGTCCTGACGCTAACCCTACTTGTCCTGACGCTAACCCTAGTTGTCCTGATGCTAACCCTAGTTGTCCTGATGCTAACCCTACTTGTCCTGATGCTAACCCTAGTTGTCCTGACGCTAACCCTAGATGTCCTGATGCTAACCCTACTTGTCCTGACGCTAACCCTAGTTGTCCTGATGCTAACCCTAGTTGTCCTGACGCTAACCCTAGTTGTCCTGACGCTAACCCTAGTTGTCCTGACGCTAACCCTACTTGTCCTGACGCTAACCCTAGTTGTCCTGACGCTAACCCTACTTGTTCTGACGCTAACCCTAGTTGTCCTGACGCTAACCCTAGTTGTCCTGATGCTAACCCTACTTGTCCTGACGCTAACCCTAGTTGTCCTGAAGCTAGCCCTACTTGTCCTGACGCTAACCCTAGTTGTCCTGACGCTAACCCTAATTGTCCTGATGCTAACCCTACTTGTCGTGACGCTAACCCTAGTTGTCCTGACGCTAACCCTAGTTGTCCTGACGCTAACCCTAGTTGTCCTGACGCTAACCCTAGTTGTCCTGACGCTAACCCTAGTTGTCCTGATGCTAACCCTAGTTGTCCTGACGCTAACCCTAGTTGTCCTGACGCTAACCCTAGTTGTCCTGGCGCTAGCCCTAGTTGTGCTGACGCTAACCCTAGTTGTCCTGGCGCTAACCCTAGTTGTCCTGGCGCTAACCCTAGTTGTCCTGACGCTAACCCTAGTTGTCCTGGCGCTAACCCTAGTTGTCCTGGCGCTAACCCTAGTTGTCCTGACGCTAACCCTAGTTGTCCTGGCGCTAACCCTAGTTGTCCTGGCGCTAACCCTAGTTGTCCTGACGCTAAGCCTAGTTGTCCTGACGCTAACCCTAGTTGTCCTGACGCTAACCCTACTTGTCCTGACGCTAACCCTAGTTGTCCTGACGCTAACCCTGATTGTCCTGATGCTAACCCTACTTGTCGTGACGCTAACCCTAGTTGTCCTGACGCTAACCCTAGTTGTCCTGGCGCTAGCCCTAGTTGTGCTGACGCTAACCCTAGTTGTCCTGGCGCTAACCCTAGTTGTCCTGGGGCGAACCTTAGTTGTCCTGACGCTAACCCTAGTTGTCCTGGCGCTAACCCTAGTTGTCCTGGCGCTAACCCTAGTTGTCCTGACGCTAACCCTAGTTGTCCTGGCGCTAACCCTAGTTGTCCTGACGCTAACCCTAGTTGTCCTGACGCTAAGCCTAGTTGTCCTGACGCTAACCCTAGTTGTCCTGACGCTAACCCTACTTGTCCTGACGCTAACCCTAGTTGTCCTGACGCTAACCCTAATTGTCCTGATGCTAACCCTACTTGTCGTGACGCTAACCCTAGTTGTCCTGACGCTAACCCTAGTTGTCCTGACGCTAACCCTAGTTGTCCTGACGCTAACCCTAGTTGTCCTGACACTAACCCTACTTGTCCTGACGCTAACCCTAGTTGTCCTGACGCTAACCCTAGTTGTCCTGATGCTAACCCTAGTTGTCCTGACGCTAACCCTAGTTGTCCTGACGCTAACCCTTCTTGTCCTGACGCTAACCCTAGTTGTCCTGACGCTAACCCTAGTTGTCCTGATGCTAACCCTAGTTGTCCTGACGCTAACCCTAGTTGTCCTGACGCTAACCCTAGTTGTCCTGGCGCTAGCCCTAGTTGTGCTGACGCTAACCCTAGTTGTCCTGGCGCTAACCCTAGTTGTCCTGGCGCTAACCCTAGTTGTCCTGACGCTAACCCTAGTTGTCCTGGCGCTAACCCTAGTTGTCCTGGCGCTAATCCTAGTTGTCCTGACGCTAACCCTAGTTGTCCTGACGCTAACCCTAGTTGTCCTGGCGCTAACCCTAGTTGTCCTGGCGCTAACCCTAGTTGTCCTGACGCTAAGCCTAGTTGTCCTGACGCTAACCCTAGTTGTCCTGACGCTAACCCTAGTTGTCCTGACGCTAACCCTACTTGTCCTGACGCTAACCCTAGTTGTCCTGACACTAACCTTAGTTGTCCTGACGCTAACCCTAGTTGTCCTGACGCTAACCCTAGTTGTCCTGACGCTAACCCTAGTTGTCCTGACGCTAACACTAGTTGTCCTGGCGCTAACCCTAGTTGTCCTGAGGCTAACCCTACTTGTCCTGACGCTAACCCTAGTTGTCCTGGCGCTAACCCTAGTTGTCCTGGCGCTAACCCTAGTTGTCCTGGCGCTAACCCTAGTTGTCCTGCCGCTAACCCTAGTTGTCCTGCCGCTAACCCTAGTTGTCCTGACTCTAACCCTAGTTGTCCTGACGCTAAGCCTAGTTGTCCTGACGCTAACCCTAGTTGTCCTGACGCTAACCCTAGTTGTCCTGACGCTAACCCTAGTTGTCCTGACGCTAACCCTAGTTGTCCTTACACTAACCCTAGTTGTCCTGACGCTAACCCTAGTTGTCCTGGCGCTAACCCTAGTTGTCCTGGCGCTAACCCTAGTTGTCCTGGCGCTAACCCTAGTTGTCCTGACGCTAACCGTAGTTGTCCTGGCGCTAACCCTAGTTGTCCTGGCGCTAACCCTAGTTGTCCTGGCGCTAACCTTAGTTGTCCTGGCGCTAACCCTAGTTGTCCTGACGCTAACCCTAGTTGTCCTGGCGCTAACCCTAGTTGTCCTGGCGCTAACCCTAGTTGTCCTGACGCTAAGCCTAGTTGTCCTGACGCTAACCCTAGTTGTCCTGGCGCTAACCCTAGTTGTCCTGACGCTAACCCTAGTTGTCCTGACGCTAACCCTACTTGTCCTGACGCTAACCCTAGTTGTCCTGACGCAAACCCTACTTGTCCTGACGCTAACCCTAGTTGTCCTGACGCTAACCCTAGTTGTCCTGACGCTAACCCTAGTTGTCCTGACGCTAATCCTAGTTGTCCTGACGCTAACCCTAGTTGTCCTGACGCTAACCCTAGTTGTCCTGACGCTAACCCTAGTTGTCCTGACGCTAACCCTAGTTGTCCTGACGCTAACCCTAGTTGTCTTGAAGCTAACCCTAGTTGTCCTGACGCTAACCCTAGTTGTCCTGACGCTAACCCTAGTTGTCCTGACGCTAACCCTAGTTGTCCTGACTAGAGATGAGCGTTGTTCTACTCGAACTGTTCGCCAATCTCAAATTCGAGCTGTTTTGGGCGGTGTTCGAGCCGATCGGCGAACACGAACAATTTGAGAAAAATTCGGCTGTTCGAGGTTATGTTCGATAACTGTTCGTGCACCAAAATCATAACTGGATTTTTTCTCAGTAATGATGAAAATTAATGTTAATACGCAGTTTGAGTGTACAGCGGGGTGGGGGGAGGGGCAGGGGATGGATGTCTGCAGGAACAATGAAGATCTCCATTTTTTTTTCTCTTTCCCGCATTTGCAGTGGGGAGGTGCAATCTGTCAGCCTATCAGCAGCGCACACACGGAGCGAAGTGCTTTTTTTCACACAAGCAAGGGCATGTGTCATTGGCAGTGTATGTCACATGTCCTTGCCCTATAAGACCAAGCCATTTTCCCCGTCGCCACCATTTTCTCACTGCTGCAGCTGCGTGTTAGACGGCACCGCTGTTGCTGTGTGCGCTATACCTTGTTAATTTCAAGCCAATTTTCGCACAAATATACAGATAGCTTGGGAGTAGGGAATAGTTGTGATTGCAGTCCTTTTAAGGACTAGGTTACAGCATTTCCTACGACTTTTATCAGGGAGGTCTGTGCTCTTAAATAGATAGGTTGTGGGAGTAAAGACTAATTGTAACTGGAGTCCTTTTCAGGACTAGGTTACATGAGTTCCTATCAGTTTTTGCCAGGCAGGTCTGTGCCAGTGCTGTGCAAGTTTTTTTCACAGCATTTGGCTGAATCTAGCAAAGCTAATCCTTTTTGGCCTATTGCAGAGTGTGTTAGTCAGTGGAGTAGCCTATCTGTGTTGCAAGATATACCACCTGTGTATAGAATACCAATTTTTTTACTGCACCTAGTGAAGTAAAATCTTTTGGGCATAGCATCATTCTATTAGTCCATCTATACTGACCTCCATCAGGTTGCAAACTAAAAATAATTTTTTTCTTCATTTAGCTCTGAAAAAATATTTGGGCTTCTAGCAGTGTGTGGGACTTGTTCTATTAGTCCTTCTATACTGACTTCCAGCAGGTTGCAAATTGAATATCATTTTTTCTGCATCTAGCTCTGAAAAAGTAGTTGGGCTTCTAGCGGTGTGTGGGACTTGGTCTATTAGTCCTTCTATACTGACCTCCAGCAGGTTGCAAATTGAATATAATTTTTTTCTGTATCTAGCTCTGAAAAAATAGTTGGGCTTCTAGCGGTGTGTGGGACTTGGTCTATTAGTCCATCTATACTGACCTCCATCAGGTTGCAAATTAAAAATATTTTTTTTCTGCATCTAGCTCTGAAAAAATATTTGGGCTTCTAGCAGTGTGTGGGACTTGGTCTATTAGTCCATCTATACTGACCTCCATCAGGTTGCAAACTAAAAATAATTTTTTTCTTCATTTAGCTCTGAAAAAATATTTGGGCTTCTAGCAGTGTGTGGGACTTGTTCTATTAGTCCTTCTATACTGACCTCCAGCAGGTTGCAAATTGAATATAATTTTTTTCTGCATCTAGCTCTGAAAAAATAGTTGGGCTTCTAGCAGTGTGTGGGACTTGGTCTATTAGTCCTTCTATACTGACCTCCAGCAGGTTGCAAATTGAATATAATTTTTTTCTGCATCTAGCTCTGAAAAAATAGTTGGGCTTCTAGCAGTGTGTGGGACTTGGTCTATTAGTCCATCTATACTGACCTACATCAGGTTGCAAATTAAAAATAATTTTTATCTGCATCTAGCTCTGAAAAAATAGTTGGGCTTCTAGCGGTGTGTGGGACTTGGTCTATTAGTCCATCTATACTGACCTCCATCAGGTTGCAAATTAAAAATAATTCTTTTCTGCATCTAGCTCTGAACAAATATTTGGGCTTCTAGCAGTGTGTGGGACTTGGTCTATTAGTCCATCTATACTGACCTCCATCAGGGTGCAAATTAAAAATAATTTTTTTCTTGATTTAGCTCTGAAAAAATATTTGGGCTTCTAGCAGTGTGTGGGACTTGTTCTATTAGTCCTTCTATACTGACCTCCAGCAGGTTGCAAATTGAATATCATTTTTTTCTGCATCTAGCTCTGAAAAAATAGTTGGGCTTCTAGCGGTGTGTGGGACTTGGTCTATTAGTCCATCTATACTGACCTCCATCAGGTTGCAAATTAAAAATAATTTTTTCTGCATCTAGCTCTAAAAAAATATTTGGGTTTCTAGCAGTGTGTGGGACTTGGTCTATTAGTCCATCTATACTGACCTCCATCAGGTTGCAAATTAAAAATAATTTTTATCTGCATCTACAGTACCTCTGAAAAAATATTTGGGCTTCTAGCTGTGTGTGGGACTATTTGTATTAGTCCATCTATACTGACCTCCATCAGGTTGCAAATTCAAAATAATTTTTTTCTGCATCTAACCCAGCCAATAGTTTTGGCCTAATACCACAGTTTGGCCACTCAGCTCTGCTCGGTTACCATCCATTGTTTTTTTGTGCAAACAACTCCAGAGTTGTGAATTAGTTAACCACCAAAATGAGTGGAAAAAGGCCTGCTGCTGGTGGAAAGGGGAATAGGCGTGTTGGGAAGGGGAAAAAAGGTTGTGTCCGTGGGGTAGGTGTTAAAGCAACAGTAACATCTGCAGAAGAAAGACCATCTTCCAGCCAAACTAAAATGTCTACTTCTTTTAGCGGACAATGTGATAAGATCCCTTTCTTACGGCCACGCCAATCGCTACAAATTCCAGATGAGGCACAAAAACAGCAGGTGCTTCAACGGATATCAAGTGCTCCTTTAAGTGGGCTCTCCTCCACATCAACTTCAACATCACAAATACTCCAGTCCTCAAAGGTGTCACCCCAATCGCACTTGCTTCCTCACAGCTCCCAAATCTCCAGCTGCCCGTCTGAGTATGAGGTAGAACAGATGGTTGAGTCTGCAGAGCTGTTTACTCATACTATAGCCTGGGAATCAGAGGTCGACTCCAGCGCTTCTGTGAATCCAGACGAGGAAATGATCTGCACTGATGCCCAGAATCTTTATGAGTCGGATCCAGGACCAGACGCAGAAGGTTCTGACCATAATGTAGACCCTCATTCCCAAACTGTAACTCCTGTTGGTGGAGACAATGAGGAAGACGATGATAAGACTCAAATACCTGATTGGAGCGACAACTTTAGTTTTTTGTCAGGGCAGGAACAGGTTGGCTCTGAGGACGACGGGTGTGATAACGCACAGGGTGATGATGATGAGGTCGGAGATCCCACTTACTGTCAACCCACAGTCAGCCAAGAGATGAGGTCAGCAGAGGAGGTGGAGGAAGATGCTAGTGACGACGAGGTCAGGTTGCGCCTTCCTGGACAGAGACGTAGTACTGGAAGCACGTCAACAACTGCATCCTCAAACACAACTCTGCCTCTCACCACAAGTCGTGGTGGCTCTTCAGGTCGAATGGGTGCTAAGCCTTGCATAGCCTGGGCATTTTTTCAGATCGATAAAGATGACCCAACTCGTGTTATCTGTAACATTTGTCAGCAAAAGCTAAGTAGAGGCCAAAAAATACATAGTTTGAGTACTTCATGCATGAACCGGCACATGGACATGAAGCATAAGTTGCAGTGGGAAGCTCAGTGTGCTACAATGCGGCCTAGCCGGCCGGGCCAATCACCGTCTGCCATATCTTGTGCATCCGCGGCCTCTTCATCCTCTGTGACTGGGGGGACAGCAGTCACACCTGTTTTGGGGCGCAGACCTGCCACCTCTTTACCCGCAACAGCCAGCGTGATTGGCAGGTCATCATTTTCTTTGGAGGTGGTAACACCAGCTGGTGTTGAGCGCTGTCCGACATCGATAGCACCACCTTTGGATCAAGGCAACCTAACATGTCCGCCTGCATCTTCCTCACAGACCGGCAGTTTGCCGGGGACACCCTTATCAACCCCGTCTAAGCACAATAGCCAGCCCTCGGTCCCTCAGATGTGGACAAGTAAAAGACCATTTCCTCCTAGCCATGAGAAAGCTAAGAGGTTGAATTTCACCATCTGCAAGCTCTTGGCTACAGAAATGCTGCCTTTCCGCCTGGTGGACACAGAGGATTTTCGAGACCTTATGTCCGTCGCAGTGCCCCAGTACCAGATGCCCAGTCGGCACTACTTCTCAAAGAAAGGTGTGCCTGCGCTCCACCAGCATGTCGCACACAACATCACCGCTTCTTTGAGAAACTCTGTGTGTGACAGGGTGCATTTCACCACAGACACTTGGACGAGTAGGCATGGACAGGGGCGTTACATGTCGCTGACTGGGCACTGGGTAACTATGGTGACAGCAGGACAAGGGGCTGCTGTCCAAGTCTTGCCGTCCCCACGAGTTGTGCGTCAATCCTCTTTATGTCAAAGTTCCTCCACTGTTTCTGCCTCCTCAACCTCCTCTCGGTCTTCCACCTGCACCCAAAGCCTGTCTGGTCATGCCACAAGCTTTCTAACTGCGCAGAAGGGATCCTGCACACCTCCTTACTATGCTGGCAGTAGGGCTCAACGTCATCAGGCGGTTTTTACATTGAAATGTCTGGGAAATGTGAGTCACACAGCTGAGGAGTTGTGGTCAGCTCTGGAGAACCAATTTCATGAATGGTTGTCTCCACTGGACCTGAAACCAGGGAAGGCCGTGTGCGACAATGCTGCAAACCTTGGTGCGGCCCTTCGCCGGGGCAATGTCACACACAATTTTTAGCCCACTATCCCAGACTAGATGGCCTTCTGCAGAGGGCACAGTCGCTGTGTGCTCACTTCCGCCGTTCGCATCCCGCAGCTCAGCGACTTACATCTCTACAGAAGTCGTTGGGCCTGCCACTTCACCGGCTAAAATGCGATGTGCCTACCCGGTGGAATTCAACTCTGCACATGTTGCAGCGACTGTGGCAGCACCGACAAGCCCTGGTGCAATACGTTCTGACGTATAGCCTGGGCCAACGAGATTCAGAGGTGGGGCAAATCACGCTGGAGGAGTGGTCTCAGATCAGGGACCTATGCACCCTTCTGCACAGTTTTGAAATGGCGACGAAGATGTTTAGTGCTGACGATGCCATTATCAGCATGACTATTCCGGTGATTTACATGCTGGAGCACATGTTAAACAGAATTCGGAGTCAGGTGGTGGCACAAGAGGAGGTGGAGGAAGTAGAGGAGGAGGAGTTGTATGCGGAAGGGCTAACATCTGCAAGGTCCAGACGGTCGGCAGCACCAAGGCGGCAGGCATGTGAGGGTGGGGGAGATGGTTTTACCAGGGCGCATGGTAGCAGCCAAACTAGTGAGGAAGGTGCAGGAGCCCAGGAAGAAGTGGAGGACGAACTGATGGAAGACTCATCAGATGAGGGAGACCTTGATCACATTTCTGTTGTGCGAGGTTGGGGGGAGAGGACAGAGGAAGGAAGCATGATTGTTACCTCGCCACCAACACAACAGGGACTTGGTGCTCCTGGATGCGCAACACACATCAGTGCCTTCTTGCTGCACTACCTGCAACATGACCCTCGAATTGTGAGAATTAGAAATAATCCTGACTACTGGGTTGCCACACTGTTAGATCCCCGGTACAAAAGTAAATTTGCAGAAATTATTCCTGCCATAGAAAGGGATGCACGCATGCAGGAGTATCAGCAAAGACTGTTGCAGAATCTTACATGTGCTTTTCCACAAAATACCAGTGGTGCACGTAGTGAATCTCACAGTTCCAACTTGCCAACCGTGGGACCGTCAAGTGTTCAGCACTCAAACCGTAACAGAACCACAGTATCTGCTGGTAACATCAATTTTGCGGAATCATTTCACCACTTTTTTAGCCCATCCTTTGCAAGGCCACAGGAGACAAGAAGTCTGACACATAGTCAACGCCTAGAGACGATGGTACAGGAGTATCTCCAAGTAAACATTGAAGCCACGACTGTGTCACTGGACCCTTGCTCTTTTTGGGCTTCCAATCTGGATAAATGGCCGGAGCTAGCCACTTACGCCTTGGAGATCTTGTCATGCCCCGCAGCCAGCGTTCTGTCTGAACGTGTGTTCAGCGCTGCTGGTGGTGTGCTGACAGATAAGCGCACGCGGCTCTCCACTGATAATGTAGACAGACTCACGTTCATAAAGATGAACAAATCATGGATCCGAAACGACTTTTCTACCCCTGTGTCATCCTGGGGAGAGTAAAAGCTTGATGATTGGTTAAAATCACCCTACCAACCGTTTTAAGCTTTCAAATTACTAATCATGTTTATCTGTATCTTGGCTGGAAAATAATTTGGGCTTTGTAGCCGTGTGCAGCACTGATTCTATTAGGCCATCTATAATAAGCTCCACCAGATTTAAAATTACTAATCATGTTTATCTTTATCTTGACTGGAAAATAATTTGGGCTTTGTAGCAGTGTGCAGCACTGATCCTATTAGGCCATCTATACTAAAGCTTCACCAGATTTAAAATTAATAATAATTTTTAGCTGCATCTAGCCCGGAAAATAATTTTGGGGCTCCGAGATGCGCAAGACACATAAGTGCCTTCTTGCTGCACTACCTGCAGCATGACCCTCATATTGTCAGAATTCGAAGTAATCATGACTACTGGGTTGCCACACTCTTAGATCCCCCAAACTTTTCGATCAACCTTTTTATTTTAATAAAGACCAAAAAAATTGTCATTTTTGAAATTATAAGCATTAGCAGGTTGTTAGAAACTGAAATCAAACAGTTTTCAACTCAAAACTTTATTCTAGGTGATGTTACATTTTCAGATAGGACCCCTTGTTCGAAAGGAGCTTCTGAACTCTCTCGTCCATTGAATTTGTCAGGTTTTGGATGGTTTCTGCTTCAATTGTTTTGCATGAGGACAGAATACCCTCCCAGAGCTGTTGCTTAGATGTGAACTGCCTCCCGCCATCATAGAGACTCCTTTTAATGATGCTCCAAAGGTTCTGAATGGGGTACAGGTCAGGGGAGCATGGGGGTCACACCATAAGTTTGTCCCCTTTTATGCCCATATCAGCCAGAGATGCAGATGTTTTATGTGCAGCATGAGATGGTGCATTATCATGCAAAAAAATGATCTTGCTGTGAAATACACGGTTCTTCTTCTTGAACCATGGCAGGAAGTGCTGTTTGAGAAAATCCACATACATTATGGAGTTCATCTTTAGCGCCTTCAGGGATCCTAAAGGGGCCGACAATCTCTCTCCCCATGATTCCAGCCCAAAACATTACTCCACCTCCTCCTTGTTGGCGCTGTAGCCGTGTTTGCGTGGGGTGTCCATCAACCAGCCATCCTCCACTCCATCCATCTGGACCATCGAGCGCTGCACGGCACTCATCCGTGAACAAAACAGTTTTGAAATCAGTCTTCATGTAATGTTTGGCCCACTGGAGCAGTTTCTGCTTGTGTGAAGTGGATAGAGGAAGTCGACAGGATGGCGTATGCACAGCTGCAAACCTCTGAAGGACCCTGCATCTTGTTGTTCGGTGGACGTTGGAGGCACAAGCAGCTTCAAAAACTTGTCTGCTGCTATGACAAGGCTTTTTTGCCGCTGCTCTTTCAACCTGACGTAATTGCCTGTAGGAAAGAGTCCTCAATTTGCCCTTATCAGCACGCACACGTGTGTACTGTGAATCAGCTACATACTTCTTGATTGCCAAGACACTTCATCCTGATCATCGCACAATGTTTATTGTAGTCATGCCTTGACCTAAACACTCCACAATTTGTTGCTTCTCAGCAGCCGACACATCCTTTTTCTTTCCCATTTTGGCAGAAAATGTAGGCTGCTTAATAATGTGAGACAGCCTTCTTAAGTAGTCTTGCCTTTCATTGGACACACCTGCCAAACTAATTAGCACAGGTGTCTGCAATTGCTTACAGTGATATAAAGAGCCCTGACACACATCACCATCAATGAGTTTAACTGACAAACAAACAAATTCTTCCCTTATCACTCCTAACCACTTTTTGCATAATAATTTGGAACGCAGTGTACATGTGCTTTTCCACAAAACACCAGTGGTTCACGTAGTGAATCTTACAGTTCTAACTTGCCAACCGTGGTCTGTATGGAGTTGTTCAATAAAGGGCCCAAAATTAAGATAACATAGATGGGAGAGGTCTCTATGAATAGGAATTCCTAAGTATTTGATACCCTGTGAGGGCCAGGCAAAGGGAAAGTTGGACTGGATGGAATCCTATATGGATTTGGGGAGGGAGACATCGAGGGCCTCAGACTTCGCTGCATTGATTTTAAAATTTGACCATGTAACAAAGTGATCTATTTCAGCCATAACAGCATGGATGGATATATGTGATTGAGTGATATATACTAGGACATCATCAGCAAATAGAGAGCACTTGTACTCGGTGCCTCCCACCTCAATCCACCTAATATTGGAGTTATGGCGAATTGATGAGAGCAGGTGCTCCGTCACTAGGATGTATAAGAGAGGGGACTGAGGACATCCCTGCCTTGTCCCATTGGTGATTGTGAAAGGTGATGAAAATGTTCTGATGCACCCCCTGGGCCTTGGGACACCCGGAGCCGGACCCTTTTTGGTGGATGCTGGTGGTTGTAGTCTTCGTGGCGGCGACCCGGTTCCGTGGCTCAGGGTGGTCAAACCAGTGGCGGAACTATTTATGTGGTTTTGATGTTTAAATGTCCAACTACGCCACCCGTGGATTGCGGTCAGAGTGAACCGCCGCTGCAGGGCAGACCGCTGAGGCTGGTGTTGTGGGTTCAGCAGAGCGTAGCATAACTCCCCACGGGAGGAATATAGCCTCAGGGCAGTGTATGCGGAGGATGGGGGTGATGGTGCAGGGCAGCAGCAGTAACGACACGGAGTCAGTGATGCAGTCCAGGGCCTTTACTCACAGTTCTTATTATCCAGACCACGTCTGCAGGTAACGGCTGCCCACGTCGTACTGTGCTCACCAGGTGAGGGGCTCAGACAACTCCCAGATAACTTTGGAGCGCTTCACAGGACCCCCTTTGTGTGTCCTTTGTCTGGCCTTTCTTACCAACCCTTCTGTCCGGCTGCCTCGGGCCTCCTCTTGGTAAACTTGGCGCCAGTTTCCCTGACCCTATGTGGTGCCTTCCTAGCGGGTGTAGCGAGGGGCTGCGTCACATAAAATGTCACAGCCTCCGGTTTCTAGCTGAGGGTCGTTTCCTGCCTCCACTAGTTTCGGGGACCAGTCTCCCCCTTTGGCCTGACCCCTCCACGCAGGTGGATTCGGGCGTGCGGTGGCGACTCGCCCGTCCGCACCCCTGGGATCCCTTCATTCCTCATTCCTGGAGCCTTCTCCGCTCCTCTTCCTTCCTTCTCCCTCTTCCAGGCCTGGGCCTCTGTTACTAGGCCCGCCTCCGGAGCAGAGCTCATGCAGAGCCCCTGCTCCCTGCCACTTCTGCTCAGACTTCTCTGCACTGAACTAAGATGGTGCCCACCTTTTAGACTCCCTTCTCAATGCACCCAGGAACTGCTTCCTCCCTGCTCCTGCACTACAGGGTTCCCCTTCCTCAGTGTTCCCTCCCCCCACTCCAGCCAGGGACAGGGACTGTCGTGCCCATCTCGGAGGCATATTGGTCGCCCTGCCCCACGGCAATGTGGTGTAATGCATGCAGGTGTCGGGTCCTGATCCACACTCCATCCTTGCCTGAGAGTGAGATATCACACCTCTGGGTGAGATGCAATACCTCTGTAGCAACCGAGCCCTCAGGGTGCTACAGTTCCAATTTATCTTCAGTCCTAGGTGACGTATTGTGATACAGGGCCGTGATTTTGGCTATAAAAGGGTCCCCTAGACCCCTACCCCAAGCTTTTTAAGAGAATCATATATGGCGTGCCAGGAGACTCTATGGAATGCTTTCTCAGCATCCAACGAGAGTATCTAATTACAAATTTTTAACTGCATCTAGCCCAGGAAATACTTTGTGCCTAGTAGCAGTGTCTGCTAGTCAGCGGATTATCCCGGCTGTTAAGCAAGCTACACCACCTGTAGTTTAGACACTTAATTTTTTCAAAGGAAATGCTTCGGGACCATGGGATACTCAGTGAAGAGCATCAGGAGGCAACCCAAGGCATAGGGGCTGGGACTGGCAGTAGGATGCCTTGCGGTGGACAGCCGAGCTCGATCCTTATAAAAGCTTTTTAACTGCAGCAGCTTTAGTGGACGCTACTGGAGCTGGAATTACGCGGCTGCTGGCATGAGACTTGCCCTCCAATAGATCCTTGTAAATGGATTTAAAGTGTATTCATTCAAATTAGAGAGACAATTTAAATTAAAAAGCTTAGAGCTGCCTCCACCACAGGGGGGCTCGCTCGACCCACCAGCGGACAGGCACCAGTATTGGGAGAGGGGGGCTGGCCATCAGGGTTCACCGCGGCTCTGGCACAAACCCGGCGACACGGAGGTGGCACGGGCAGGAGCGGACTGGCCGTGTCGGCTTCTCACTTTTTGGATTTTAGAAGGGCATGACATGCCTATATCTGTGTCTCCCCCTCCTTTTACTCCTCCACCTCTTTTATTTTCGCATGACTATATGTACTTGTCACGTTTCCATGTGTTAGTTATGTCTTCTGAGCAGTTTGTCAGCTTTTGGACACCTTTGAAGGTGTTTTCTATGTGTTTCTATGTGTTTTTGTTTGCCTGCCATTGGTTTTAACGTTGTTCGAAGGTGTTCGACGAACAGTTCGACGAACAGTTCGGCGAACACACGGGTGTTCGACGAACCGAACCGAACTCGAACACTACGGTGGTGGCTCAACACTAGTCCTGACGCTAACCCTACTTGTCCTGACGCTAACCCTAGTTGTCCTGACGCTAACCCTAGTTGTCCTGACGCTAACCCTACTTGTCCTGACGCTAACCCTAGTTGTCCTGACGCTAACCCTAGTTGTCCTGACGCTAACCCTAGTTGTCCTGAGGCTAACCCTAGTTGTCCTGAGGCTAACCCTAGTTGTACTGACGCTAACCCTAGTTGTCCTGACGCTAACCCTAGTTATCCTGATGCTAACCCTAGTTGTTCTGACGCTAACCCTAGTTGTCCTGACGCTAACCCTAGTTGTCCTGACGCTAACCCTAGTTGTCCTGACGCTAACCCTAGTTGTCCTGACGCTAAACCTAGTTGTCCTGACGCTAACCCTACTTGTCCTGATGCTAACCCTAGTTGTCCTGAAGCTAACCCTACTTGTCCTGACGCTAACCCTACTTGTCCTGACGCTAACCCTACTTGTCCTGACGCTAACCCTACTTGTCCTGACGCTAACCTTAGTTGTCCTGAGGCTAACCCTAGTTGTCCTGACGCTAACCCTAGTTGTCCTGACGCTAACCCTACTTGTCCTGACGCTAACCCTACTTGTCCTGACGCTAACCCTAGTTGTCCTGACGCTAACCCTAGTTGTCCTGACGCTAACCCTACTTGTCCTGACGCTAACCCTAGTTGTCCTGACGCTAACCCTAGTTGTCCTGATGCTAACCCTAGTTGTCCTGACGCTAACCCTACTTGTCCTGACGCTAACCCTACTTGTCCTGACGCTAACCCTAGTTGTCCTGACGCTAACCCTTGTTGTCCTGACGCTAACCCTAGTTGTCCTGACGCTAACCCTAGTTGTCCTGACGCTAACCCTAGTTGTCCTGAAGCTAACCCTAGTTGTCCTGACGCTAACCCTACTTGTCCTGACGCTAACCCTACTTGTCCTGACGCTAACCCTAGTTGTCCTGACGCTAACCCTAGTTGTCCTGACGCTAACCCTACTTGTCCTGACGCTAACCCTAGTTGTCCTGACGCTAACAATAGTTGTCCTGACGCTAACCCTAGTTGTCCTGACGCTAACCCTAGTTGTCCTGAAGCTAACCCTAGTTGTCCTGACGCTAACCCTAGTTGTCCTGACGCTAACCCTACTTGTCCTGACGCTAACCCTAGTTGTCCTGACGCTAACCCTAGTTGTCCTGACGCTAACCCTACTTGTCCTGACGCTAACCCTAGTTGTCCTGACGCTAACCCTAGTTGTAATGACGCTAACCCTAGTTGTCCTGACGCTAACCCTACTTTTCCTGACGCTAACCCTACTTGTCCTGACGCTAACTCTAGTTGTCCTGACGCTAACCCTAGTTGTCCTGACGCTAACCCAAGTTGTCCTGACGCTAACCCTACTTGTCCTGACGCTAACCCTACTTGTCCTGACGCTAACCCTAGTTGTCCTGACGCTAACCCCAGTTGTCCTGACGCTAACCCTAGTTGTCCTGACGCTAACCCTAGTTGTCCTGACGCTAACCCTACTTGTCCTGACGCTAACCCTAGTTGTCCTGACGCTAACCCTACTTGTCCTGACGCTAACCCTAATTGTCCTGACGCTAACAATAGTTGTCCTGACGCTAACCCTAGTTGTCCTGACGCTAACCCTAGTTGTCCTGACGCTAACCCTACTTGTCCTGACGCTAACCCTAGTTGTCCTCACGCTAACCCTAGTTGTCCTGACGCTAACCCTACTTGTCCTGACGCTAACCCTAGTTGTCCTGACGCTAACTCTAGTTGTCCTGACGCTAACCCTAGTTGTCCTGACGCTAACCCTAGTTGTCCTGACGCTAACCCTAGTTGTCCTGACGCTAACCCTAGTTGTCCTGACGCTATCCCTACTTGTCCTGACGCTAACCCTACTTGTCCTGACGCTAACCCTACTTGTCCTGACGCTAACCCTACTTGTCCTGACGCTAACCCTAGTTGTCCTGACGCTAACCTTAGATGTCCTGACGCTAACCCTAGTTGTCCTGACGCTAACCCTAGTTGTCCTGACGCTAACCTTAGTTGTCCTGACTCTAACCCTACTTGTCCTGACACTAACCCTAGTTGTCCTGACGCTAACCCTACTTGTCCTGACGCTAACCCTAGTTGTCCTGACGCTAACCCTAGTTGTCCTGGCGCTAACCCTAGTTGTCCTGACGCTAACCAGACTTGTCCTGACGCTAACCCTACTTGTCCTGACGCTAACCCTAGTTGTCCTGACGCTAACCCTAGTTGTCCTGACGCTAACCCTACTTGTCCTGACGCTAAACCTACTTGTCCTGACGCTAACCCTAGTTGTCCTGACGCTAACCCTACTTGTCCTGACGCTAACCCTAGTTGTCCTGACGCTAACCCTAGTTGTCCTGACGCTAACCCTACTTGTCCTGACGCTAACCCTAGTTGTCCTGATGCTAACCCTAGTTGTCCTGACGCTAACCCTAGTTGTCCTGACGCTAACCCTAGTTGTCCTGACGCTAACCCTAGTTGTCCTGACGCTAACCCTACTTGTCCTGACGCTAACCCTAGTTGTCCTGACGCTAACCCTAGTTGTCGTGACGCTAACCCTAGTTGTCCTGGCGCTAACCCTAGTTGTCCTGGCGCTAACCCTAGTTGTCCTGGCGCTAACCCTAGTTGTCCTGGCGCTAACCCTAGTTGTCCTGGCGCTAACCCTACTTGTCCTGACGCTAACCCTAGTTGTCCTGACGCTAACCCTAGTTGTCCTGACGCTAAGCCTAGTTGTCCTGACGCTAAGCCTAGTTGTCCAGACGCTAACCCTAGTTGTCCTGACGCTAACCCTAGTTGTCCTGACGCTAACCCTAGTTGTCCTGGCGCTAACCCTAGTTGTCCTGGCGCTAACCCTAGTTGTCCTGACGCTAACCCTAGTTGTCCTGGCGCTAACCCTAGTTGTCCTGACGCTTACCCTAGTTGTCCTGGCGCTAACCCTAGTTGTCCTGGCGCTAACCCTAGTTGTCCTGACGCTAACCCTGGTTGTCCTGACGCTAACCCTGGTTGTCCTGGCGCTAACCCTAGTTGTCCTGGCGCTAAACCTAGTTGTCCTGACGCTAAGCCTAGTTGTCCTGACGCTAACCCTAGTTGTCCTGGCGCTAACCCTAGTTGTCCTGACGCTAACCCTACTTGTCCTGACGCTAACCCTAGTTGTCCTGACGCTAACCCTAGTTGTCCGGACGCTAACCCTAGTTGTCCTGACGCTAACCCTAGTTGTCCTGACGCTAACACTAGTTGTCCTGACGCTAACCCTAGTTGTCCTGACGCTAACCCTAGTTGTCCTGACGCTAACCCTACTTGTCCTGACGCTAACCCTAGTTGTCCTGATGCTAACCCTAGTTGTCCTGACGCTAACCCTAGTTGTCCTGACGCTTACCCTACTTGTCCTGACGCTAACCCTAGTTGTCCTGACGCTCACCTTAGTTGTCCTGACGCTAACCCTAGTTGTCCTGACGCTAACCCTAGTTGTCCTGACGCTAACCCTACTTGTCCTGACGCTAACCCTAGGTGTCCTGGCGCTAACCCTAGTTGTCCTGGCGCTAACCCTAGTTGTCCTGACGCTAACCAGACTTGTCCTGACGCTAACCCTACTTGTCCTGACGCTAACCCTAGTTGTCCTGACGCTAACCCTAGTTGTCCTGACGCTAACCCTACTTGTCCTGACGCTAAACCTACTTGTCCTGACGCTAACCCTAGTTGTCCTGACGCTAACCCTACTTGTCCTGACGCTAACCCTAGTTGTCCTGACGCTAACCCTAGTTGTCCTGACACTAACCCTACTTGTCCTGACGCTAACCCTAGTTGTCCTGATGCTAACCCTAGTTGTCCTGACGCTAACCCTAGTTGTCCTGACGCTAAACCTAGTTGTCCTGACGCTAACCCTAGTTGTCCTGACGCTAACCCTACTTGTCCTGACGCTAACCCTAGTTGTCCTGACGCTAACCCTAGTTGTCGTGACGCTAACCCTAGTTGTCCTGGCGCTAACCCTAGTTGTCCTGGCGCTAACCCTAGTTGTCCTGGCGCTAACACTAGTTGTCCTGGCGCTAACCCTAGTTGTCCTGGCGCTAACCCTAGTTGTCCTGACGCTAACCCTAGTTGTCCTGACGCTAACCCTAGTTGTCCTGACGCTAACCCTAGTTGTCCTGACGCTAAGCCTAGTTGTCCTGACGCTAAGCCTAGTTGTCCAGACGCTAACCCTAGTTGTCCTGACGCTAACCCTAGTTGTCCTGACGCTAACCCTAGTTGTCCTGGCGCTAACCATAGTTGTCCTGGCGCTAACCCTAGTTGTCCTGGCGCTAACCCTAGTTGTCCTGGCGCTAACCCTAGTTGTCCTGACGCTTACCCTAGTTGTCCTGGCGCTAACCCTAGTTGTCCTGGCGCTAACCCTAGTTGTCCTGACGCTAACCCTGGTTGTCCTGACGCTAACCCTGGTTGTCCTGGCGCTAACCCTAGTTGTCCTGGCGCTAAACCTAGTTGTCCTGACGCTAAGCCTAGTTGTCCTGACGCTAACCCTAGTTGTCCTGGCGCTAACCCTAGTTGTCCTGACGCTAACCCTAATTGTCCTGACGCTAACCCTAGTTGTCCTGATGCTAACCCTAGTTGTCCTGACGCTAACCCTACTTGTCCTGACGCTAACCCTAGTTGTCCTGACGCTAACCCTAGTTGTCCTGACGCTAACCCTACTTGTCCTGACGCTAACCCTAGTTGTCCTGACGCTAACCCTAGTTGTCCTGACGCTAACCCTAGTTGTCCTGACGCTAACCCTACTTGTCTTGACGCTAACCCTAGTTGTCCTGACGCTAACCCTAGTTGTCCTGACGCTAACCCTAGTTGTCCTGACGCTAACCCTAGTTGTCCTGACGCTAACACTAGTTGTCCTGACGCTAACCCTAGTTGTCCTGACGCTAACCCTACTTGTCCTGATGCTAACCCTAGTTGTCCTGACGCTAACCCTAGTTGTCCTGACGCTAACCCTACTTGTCTTGACGCTAACCCTAGTTGTCCTGACGCTAACCCTAGTTGTCCTGACGCTAACCCTAGTTGTCCTGACGCTAACCCTAGTTGTCCTGACGCTAACACTAGTTGTCCTGACGCTAACCCTAGTTGTCCTGACGCTAACCCTAGTTGTCCTGACGCTAACCCTACTTGTCCTGACGCTAACCCTAGTTGTCCTGACGCTAACCCTAGTTGTCCTGACGCTTACCCTACTTGTCCTGACGCTAACCCTAGTTGTCCTGACGCTCACCTTAGTTGTCCTGACGCTAACCCTAGTTGTCCTGACGCTAACCCTAGTTGTCCTGGCGCTAACCCTAGTTGTCCTGACGCTAACCCTAGTTGTCCTGACGCTAACCCTAGTTGTCCTGGTGCTAACCCTAGTTGTCCTGGCGCTAACCCTAGTTGTCCTGACGCTAACCCTAGTTGTCCTGACGCTAACCCTAGTTGTCCTGATGCTAACCCTAGTTTTCCTGACGCTAACCCTAGTTGTCCTGACGCTAACCCTAGTTGTCCTGACGCTAAGCCTAGTTGTCCTGACGCTAACCCTAGTTGTCCAGACGCTAACCCTAGTTGTCCTGACGCTAACCCTAGTTGTCCTGACGCTAACCCTAGTTGTCCTGATGCTAACCCTAGTTGTCCTGACGCTAACCCTAGTTGTCCTGGCGCTAACCCTAGTTGTCCTGGCGCTAACCCTAGTTGTCCTGGCGCTAACCATAGTTGTCCTGGCGCTAACCCTAGTTGTCCTGGCGCTAACCCTAGTTGTCCTGGCGCTAACCCTAGTTGTCCTGACGCTAACCCTAGTTGTCCAGGGGCTAACCCTACTTGTCCTGGTACTAACCCTAGTTGTCCTGACGCTAACCCTAGTTGTCCTGACGCTAACCCTAGTTGTCCTGGCGCTAATCCTAGTTGTCCTGGCGCTAACCCTAGTTGTCCTGACGCTAAGCCTAGTTGTCCTGATGCTAACCCTAGTTGTCCTGGCGCTAACCCTAGTTGTCCTGAAGCTAACCCTAGTTGTCCTGACGCTAACCCTAGTTGTCCTGACGCTAACCCTAGTTGTCCTGGCGCTAATCCTAGTTGTCCTGGCGCTAACCCTAGTTGTCCTGACGCTAAGCCTAGTTGTCCTGATGCTAACCCTAGTTGTCCTGGCGCTAACCCTAGTTGTCCTGAAGCTAACCCTAGTTGTCCTGACGCTAACCCTAGTTGTCCTGACGCTAACCCTAGTTGTCCTGACGCTAACCCTACTTGTCCTGACGCTAAACCTACTTGTCCTGATGCTAACCCTAGTTGTCCTGACGCTAACCCTACTTGTCCTGACGCTAACCCTAGTTGTCCTGACGCTAACCCTAATTGTCCTGATGATAACCCTAGTTGTCCTGACGCTAAACCTAGTTGTCCTGACGCTAACCCTAGTTGTCCTGACGCTAACCCTAGTTGTCCTGACGCTAACCCTAGTTGTCCTGACGCTAACCAGACTTGTCCTGATGCTAACCCTACTTGTCCTGACTCTAACCCTAGTTGTCCTGACGCTAACCCTAGTTGTCCTGACGCTAACCCTATTTGTCCTGACGCTAAACCTACTTGTCCTGACGCTAACCCTAGTTGTCCTGACACTAACCCTAGTTGTCCTGACGCTAACCCTAGTTGTCCTGACGCTAACCCTACTTGTCCTGACGCTAACCCTAGTTGTCCTGATGCTAACCCTAGTTGTCCTGACGCTAACCCTAGTTGTCCTGACGCTAACCCTAGTTGTCCTGACGCTAACCCTACTTGTCCTGACGCTAACCCTAGTTGTCCTGACAATAACCCTAGTTGTCCTGATGCTAACCCTAGTTGTCCTGACGCTAACCCTAGTTGTCCTGACGCTAACCCTAGTTGTCCTGGTGCTAACCCTAGTTGTCCTGGCGCTAACCCTAGTTGTCCTGGCGCTAACCCTACTTGTCCTGACGCTAACCCTAGTTGTCCTGACGCTAACCCTAGTTGTCCTGGCGCTAACCCTAGTTGTCCTGGCGCTAACCCTAGTTGTCCTGACGCTAACCCTAGTTGTCCTGGCGCTAACCCTAGTTGTCCTGGCCCTAACCCTAGTTGTCCTGACGCTAACCCTAGTTGTCCTGGCGCTAACCCTAGTTGTCCTGGCGCTAACCCTAGTTGTCCTGACGCTAACCCTAGTTGTCCTGACGCTAACCCTTGTTGTCCTGGCTCTAACCCTAGTTGTCCTGGCGCTAACCCTAGTTGTCCTGACGCTAAGCCTAGTTGTCCTGACGCTAACCCTAGTTGTCCTGTCGCTAACCCTAGTTGTCCTGACGCTAACCCTAGTTGTCCTGACGCTAACCCTAGTTGTCCTGACGCTAACCCTAGTTGTCCAGACGCTAACCCTAGTTGTCTTGACGCTAACCCTAGTTGTCCTGACGCTAACCCTAGTTGTCCTGACGCTAACCCTACTTGTCCTGACGCTAACCCTAGTTGTCCTGACGCTAACCCTACTTGTCCTGACGCTAACCCTAGTTGTCCTGACGCTAACCCTAGTTGTCCTGACGCTAACCCTACTTGTCCTGACGCTAACCCTAGTTGTCCTGACGCTAACCCTAGTTGTCCTGACGCTAACCCTAGTTGTCTTGACGCTAACCCTAGTTGTCCTGACGCTAACCCTAGTTGTCCTGACGCTAACCCTAGTTGTCCTGACGCTAACCCTAGTTGTCCTGACGCTAAACCTACTTGTCCTGAGCGCTAACCCTACTTGTCCTGACGCTAACCCTAGTTGTCCTGACGCTAACCCTAGTTGTCCTGACGCTTACCCTACTTGTCCTGACGCTAACCCTAGTTGTCCTGACGCTAACCCTAGTTGTCCTGACGCTAACCCTAGTTGTCCTGACGCTAACCCTAGTTGTCCTGACGCTAACCCTAGCTGTCCTGACGCTAACCCTAGTTATCCAGACGCTAACCCTAGTTGTCCTGACGCTAACCCTAGTTGTCCTGACGCTAACCCTAGTTGTCCAGACGCTAACCCTAGTTGTCCTGACGCTAACCCTAGTTGTCCTGACGCTAACCCTAGTTGTCCTGACGCTAACCCTAGTTGTCCAGACGCTAACCCTAGTTGTCTTGGCGCTAACCCTAGTTGTCCTGACGCTAACCCTAGTTGTCCTGACGCTAACCCTAGTTGTCCTGACGCTAACCCTAGTTGTCTTGGCGCTAACCCTAGTTGTCCTGACGCTAACCCTAGTTGTCCTGACGCTAACCCTAGTTGTCCTGACGCTAACCCTAGTTGTCCAGACGCTAACCCTAGTTGTCCTGACGCTAACCCTAGTTGTCCTGACGCTAACCCTAGTTGTCCTGACGCTAACCCTAGTTGTCCTGACGCTAACCCTAGTTGTCCAGACGCTAACCCTAGTTGTCCTGACGCTAACCCTAGTTGTCCTGGCGCTAACCCTAGTTGTCCTGACGCTAACCCTAGTTGTCCTGATGCTAACCCTAGTTGTCCTGACGCTAACCCTAGTTGTCCTGGCGCTAACCCTAGTTGTCCTGGCGCTAACCCTAGTTGTCCTGACGCTAACCCTAGTTGTCCTGGCGCTAACCCTAGTTGTCCTGGCGCTAACCCTAGTTGTCCTGGCGCTAACCCTAGTTGTCCTGACGCTAACCCTAGTTGGCCTGACGCTAACCCTAGTTGTCCTGACGCTAACCCTAGTTGTCCTGACGCTAACCCTACTTGTCCTTAGCGCTAACCCTACTTGTCCTGACGCTAACCCTAGTTGTCCTGACGCTAACCCTAGTTGTCCTGACGCTTACCCTACTTGTCCTGACGCTAACCCTAGTTGTCCTGACGTTAACCCTAGTTGTCCTGACGCTAACCCTAGTTGTCCTGACGCTAACCCTAGCTGTCCTGACGCTAACCCTAGTTGTCCAGACGCTAACCCTAGTTATCCTGACGCTAACCCTAGTTGTCCTGACGCTAACCCTAGTTGTCCAGACGCTAACCCTAGTTGTCCTGACGCTAACCCTAGTTGTCCTGACGCTAACCCTAGTTGTCCTGACGCTAACCCTAGTTGTCCTGACGCTAACCCTAGTTGTCCAGACGCTAACCCTAGTTGTCCTGACGCTAACCCTAGTTGTCCTGACGCTAACCCAAGTTGTCCTGGCGCTAACCCTAGTTGTCCTGACGCTAACCCTAGTTGTCCTGACGCTAACCCTAGTTGTCCTGACGCTAACCCTAGTTGTCCAGACGCTAACCCTAGTTGTCCTGACGCTAACCCTAGTTGTCCTGACGCTAACCCTAGTTGTCCTGACGCTAACCCTAGTTGTCCAGACGCTAACCCTAGTTGTCCTGACGCTAACCCTAGTTGTCCTGGCGCTAACCCTAGTTGTCCTGACGCTAACCCTAGTTGTCCTGATGCTAACCCTAGTTGTCCTGACGCTAACCCTAGTTGTCCTGACGCTAACACTAGTTGTCCTGGTGCTAACCCTAGTTGTCCTGGCGCTAACCCTAGTTGTCCTGGCGCTAACCCTACTTGTCCTGACGCTAACCCTAGTTGTCCTGACGCTAACCCTAGTTGTCCTGGCGCTAACCCTAGTTGTCCTGGCGCTAACCCTAGTTGTCCTGGCGCTAACCCTAGTTGTCCTGGCGCTAACCCTAGTTGTCCTGACGCTAACCCTAGTTGTCCTGACGCTAACCCTAGCTGTCCTGACGCTAACCCTAGTTATCCAGACGCTAACCCTAGTTGTCCTGACGCTAACCCTAGTTGTCCTGACGCTAACCCTAGTTGTCCAGACGCTAACCCTAGTTGTCCTGACGCTAACCCTAGTTGTCCTGACGCTAACCCTAGTTGTCCTGACGCTAACCCTAGTTGTCCTGACGCTAACCCTAGTTGTCTTGGCGCTAACCCTAGTTGTCCTGACGCTAACCCTAGTTGTCCTGACGCTAACCCTAGTTGTCCTGACGCTAACCCTAGTTGTCCAGACGCTAACCCTAGTTGTCCTGACGCTAACCCTAGTTGTCCTGACGCTAACCCTAGTTGTCCTGACGCTAACCCTAGTTGTCCTGACGCTAACCCTAGTTGTCCAGACGCTAACCCTAGTTGTCCTGACGCTAACCCTAGTTGTCCTGGCGCTAACCCTAGTTGTCCTGACGCTAACCCTAGTTGTCCTGATGCTAACCCTAGTTGTCCTGACGCTAACCCTAGTTGTCCTGGCGCTAACCCTAGTTGTCCTGGCGCTAACCCTAGTTGTCCTGACGCTAACCCTAGTTGTCCTGGCGCTAACCCTAGTTGTCCTGGCGCTAACCCTAGTTGTCCTGGCGCTAACCCTAGTTGTCCTGACGCTAACCCTAGTTGTCCTGACGCTAACCCTAGTTGTCCTGACGCTAACCCTACTTGTCCTGAGCGCTAACCCTACTTGTCCTGACGCTAACCCTAGTTGTCCTGACGCTAACCCTAGTTGTCCTGACGCTTACCCTACTTGTCCTGACGCTAACCCTAGTTGTCCTGACGTTAACCCTAGTTGTCCTGACGCTAACCCTAGTTATCCTGACGCTAACCCTAGTTGTCCTGACGCTAACCCTAGTTGTCCAGACGCTAACCCTAGTTGTCCTGACGCTAACCCTAGTTGTCCTGACGCTAACCCTAGTTGTCCTGACGCTAACCCTAGTTGTCCTGACGCTAACCCTAGTTGTCCAGACGCTAACCCTAGTTGTCCTGACGCTAACCCTAGTTGTCCTGACGCTAACCCAAGTTGTCCTGGCGCTAACCCTAGTTGTCCTGACGCTAACCCTAGTTGTCCTGACGCTAACCCTAGTTGTCCTGACGCTAACCCTAGTTGTCCAGACGCTAACCCTAGTTGTCCTGACGCTAACCCTAGTTGTCCTGACGCTAACCCTAGTTGTCCTGACGCTAACCCTAGTTGTCCAGACGCTAACCCTAGTTGTCCTGACGCTAACCCTAGTTGTCCTGGCGCTAACCCTAGTTGTCCTGACGCTAACCCTAGTTGTCCTGATGCTAACCCTAGTTGTCCTGACGCTAACCCTAGTTGTCCTGACGCTAACCCTAGTTGTCCTGGTGCTAACCCTAGTTGTCCTGGCGCTAACCCTAGTTGTCCTGGCGCTAACCCTACTTGTCCTGACGCTAACCCTAGTTGTCCTGACGCTAACCCTAGTTGTCCTGGCGCTAACCCTAGTTGTCCTGGCGCTAACCCTAGTTGTCCTGGCGCTAACCCTAGTTGTCCTGACGCTAACCCTAGTTGTCCTGACGCTAACCCTTGTTGTCCTGGCGCTAACCCTAGTTGTCCTGGCGCTAACCCTAGTTGTCCTGACGCTAAGCCTAGTTGTCCTGACGCTAACCGTAGTTGTCCTGGCGCTAACCCTAGTTGTCCTGACGCTAACCCTAGTTGTCCTGACGCTAACCCTAGTTGTCCTGACGCTAACCCTACTTGTCCTGACGCTAACCCTAGTTGTCCTGACGCTAACCCTAGTTGTCCTGATGCTAACCCTAGTTGTCCTGACGCTAACCCTAGTTGTCCTGACGCTAACCCTAGTTGTCCTGGTGCTAACCCTAGTTGTCCTGGCGCTAACCCTACTTGTCCTGACGCTAACCCTAGTTGTCCTGACGCTAACCCTAGTTGTCCTGGCGCTAACCCTAGTTGTCCTGGCGCTAACCCTAGTTGTCCTGACGCTAACCCTAGTTGTCCTGGCGCTAACCCTAGTTGTCCTGGCGCTAACCCTAGTTGTCCTGACGCTAACCCTAGTTGTCCTTGCGCTAACCCTAGTTGTCCTGGCGCTAACCCTAGTTGTCCTGACGCTAACCCTAGTTGTCCTGACGCTAACCCTTGTTGTCCTGGCGCTAACCCTAGTTGTCCTGGCGCTAACCCTAGTTGTCCTGACGCTAAGCCTAGTTGTCCTGACGCTAACCCTAGTTGTCCTGGCGCTAACCCTAGTTGTCCTGACGCTAACCCTAGTTGTCCTGACGCTAACCCTAGTTGTCCTGACGCTAACCCTAGTTGTCCTGACGCTAACCCTAGTTGTCCTGACGCTAACCCTAGTTGTCCTGACGCTAACCCTAATTGTCCTGACGCTAACCCTAGTTGTCCTGACGCTAACCCTAGTTGTCTTGACGCTAACCCTAGTTGTCCTGACGCTAACCCTAGTTGTCCTGACGCTAACCCTAGTTGTCCAGACGCTAACCCTAGTTGTCCTGACGCTAACCCTAGTTGTCCTGACGCTAACCCTAGTTGTCCTGACGCTAACCCTAGTTGTCCAGACGCTAACCCTAGTTGTCCTGACGCTAACCCTAGTTGTCCTGGCGCTAACCCTAGTTGTCCTGGCGCTAACCCTAGTTGTCCTGGCGCTAACCCTAGTTGTCCTGACGCTAACCCTAGTTGTCCTGGCGCTAACCCTAGTTGTCCTGGCGCTAACCCTAGTTGTCCTGGCGCTAACCCTAGTTGTCCTGGCGCTAACCCTAGTTGTCCTGACGCTAACCCTAGTTGTCCTGGCGCTAACCCTAGCTGTCCTGGCGCTAACCCTAGTTGTCCTGACGCTAAGCCTAGTTGTCCTGACGCTAACCCTAGTTGTCCTGGCGCTAACCCTAGTTGTCCTGATGCTAACCCTAGTTGTCCTGACGCTAACCCTAGTTGTCCTGACGCTAACCCTAGTTGTCCTGACGCTAACCCTACTTGTTCTGACGCTAACCCTACTTGTCCTGAAGCTAACCCTAGTTGTCCTGACGCTAACCCTACTTGTCCTGACGCTAACCCTAGTTGTCCTGACGCTAAGCCTAGTTGTCCTGACGCTAACCCTAGTTGTCCAGACGCTAACCCTGGTTGTCCTGACGCTAACCCTAGTTGTCCTGACGCTAACCCTAGTTGTCCTGATGCTAACCCTAGTTGTCCTGACGCTAACCCTAGTTGTCCTGGCGCTAACCCTAGTTGTCCTGGCGCTAACCCTAGTTGTCCTGACGCTAACCCTAGTTGTCCTGGCGCTAACCCTAGTTGTCCTGACGCTAACCCTAGTTGTCCTGATGCTAACCCTAGTTGTCCTGACGCTATCCCTAGTTGTCCTGGCGCTAACCCTAGTTGTCCTGGCGCTAACCCTAGTTGTCCTGACGCTAACCCTAGTTGTCCTGGCGCTAACCCTAGTTGTCCTGGCGCTAACCCTAGTTGTCCTGGCGCTAACCCTAGTTGTCCTGACGCTAACCCTAGTTGTCCTGACGCTAACCCTACTTGTCCTGAGCGCTAACCCTACTTGTCCTGACGCTAACCCTAGTTGTCCTGACGCTAACCCTAGTTGTCCTGACGCTTACCCTACTTGTCCTGACGCTAACCCTAGTTGTCCTGACGTTAACCCTAGTTGTCCTGACGCTAACCCTAGTTGTCCTGACGCTAACCCTAGCTGTCCTGACGCTAACCCTAGTTGTCCAGACGCTAACCCTAGTTATCCTGACGCTAACCCTAGTTGTCCTGACGCTAACCCTAGTTGTCCAGACGCTAACCCTAGTTGTCCTGACGCTAACCCTAGTTGTCCTGACGCTAACCCTAGTTGTCCTGACGCTAACCCTAGTTGTCCTGACGCTAACCCTAGTTGTCCAGACGCTAACCCTAGTTGTCCTGACGCTAACCCTAGTTGTCCTGACGCTAACCCAAGTTGTCCTGGCGCTAACCCTAGTTGTCCTGACGCTAACCCTAGTTGTCCTGACGCTAACCCTAGTTGTCCTGACGCTAACCCTAGTTGTCCAGACGCTAACCCTAGTTGTCCTGACGCTAACCCTAGTTGTCCTGACGCTAACCCTAGTTGTCCTGACGCTAACCCTAGTTGTCCAGACGCTAACCCTAGTTGTCCTGACGCTAACCCTAGTTGTCCTGGCGCTAACCCTAGTTGTCCTGACGCTAACCCTAGTTGTCCTGATGCTAACCCTAGTTGTCCTGACGCTAACCCTAGTTGTCCTGACGCTAACACTAGTTGTCCTGGTGCTAACCCTAGTTGTCCTGGCGCTAACCCTAGTTGTCCTGGCGCTAACCCTACTTGTCCTGACGCTAACCCTAGTTGTCCTGACGCTAACCCTAGTTGTCCTGGCGCTAACCCTAGTTGTCCTGGCGCTAACCCTAGTTGTCCTGGCGCTAACCCTAGTTGTCCTGGCGCTAACCCTAGTTGTCCTGACGCTAACCCTAGTTGTCCTGACGCTAACCCTAGCTGTCCTGACGCTAACCCTAGTTATCCAGACGCTAACCCTAGTTGTCCTGACGCTAACCCTAGTTGTCCTGACGCTAACCCTAGTTGTCCAGACGCTAACCCTAGTTGTCCTGACGCTAACCCTAGTTGTCCTGACGCTAACCCTAGTTGTCCTGACGCTAACCCTAGTTGTCCTGACGCTAACCCTAGTTGTCTTGGCGCTAACCCTAGTTGTCCTGACGCTAACCCTAGTTGTCCTGACGCTAACCCTAGTTGTCCTGACGCTAACCCTAGTTGTCCAGACGCTAACCCTAGTTGTCCTGACGCTAACCCTAGTTGTCCTGACGCTAACCCTAGTTGTCCTGACGCTAACCCTAGTTGTCCTGACGCTAACCCTAGTTGTCCAGACGCTAACCCTAGTTGTCCTGACGCTAACCCTAGTTGTCCTGGCGCTAACCCTAGTTGTCCTGACGCTAACCCTAGTTGTCCTGATGCTAACCCTAGTTGTCCTGACGCTAACCCTAGTTGTCCTGGCGCTAACCCTAGTTGTCCTGGCGCTAACCCTAGTTGTCCTGACGCTAACCCTAGTTGTCCTGGCGCTAACTCTAGTTGTCCTGGCGCTAACCCTAGTTGTCCTGGCGCTAACCCTAGTTGTCCTGACGCTAACCCTAGTTGTCCTGACGCTAACCCTAGTTGTCCTGACGCTAACCCTACTTGTCCTGAGCGCTAACCCTACTTGTCCTGACGCTAACCCTAGTTGTCCTGACGCTAACCCTAGTTGTCCTGACGCTTACCCTACTTGTCCTGACGCTAACCCTAGTTGTCCTGACGTTAACCCTAGTTGTCCTGACGCTAACCCTAGTTGTCCTGACGCTAACCCTAGCTGTCCTGACGCTAACCCTAGTTGTCCAGACGCTAACCCTAGTTATCCTGACGCTAACCCTAGTTGTCCTGACGCTAACCCTAGTTGTCCAGACGCTAACCCTAGTTGTCCTGACGCTAACCCTAGTTGTCCTGACGCTAACCCTAGTTGTCCTGACGCTAACCCTAGTTGTCCTGACGCTAACCCTAGTTGTCCAGACGCTAACCCTAGTTGTCCTGACGCTAACCCTAGTTGTCCTGACGCTAACCCAAGTTGTCCTGGCGCTAACCCTAGTTGTCCTGACGCTAACCCTAGTTGTCCTGACGCTAACCCTAGTTGTCCTGACGCTAACCCTAGTTGTCCAGACGCTAACCCTAGTTGTCCTGACGCTAACCCTAGTTGTCCTGACGCTAACCCTAGTTGTCCTGACGCTAACCCTAGTTGTCCAGACGCTAACCCTAGTTGTCCTGACGCTAACCCTAGTTGTCCTGGCGCTAACCCTAGTTGTCCTGACGCTAACCCTAGTTGTCCTGATGCTAACCCTAGTTGTCCTGACGCTAACCCTAGTTGTCCTGACGCTAACCCTAGTTGTCCTGGTGCTAACCCTAGTTGTCCTGGCGCTAACCCTAGTTGTCCTGGCGCTAACCCTACTTGTCCTGACGCTAACCCTAGTTGTCCTGACGCTAACCCTAGTTGTCCTGGCGCTAACCCTAGTTGTCCTGGCGCTAACCCTAGTTGTCCTGGCGCTAACCCTAGTTGTCCTGACGCTAACCCTAGTTGTCCTGACGCTAACCCTTGTTGTCCTGGCGCTAACCCTAGTTGTCCTGGCGCTAACCCTAGTTGTCCTGACGCTAAGCCTAGTTGTCCTGACGCTAACCGTAGTTGTCCTGGCGCTAACCCTAGTTGTCCTGACGCTAACCCTAGTTGTCCTGACGCTAACCCTAGTTGTCCTGACGCTAACCCTACTTGTCCTGACGCTAACCCTAGTTGTCCTGACGCTAACCCTAGTTGTCCTGATGCTAACCCTAGTTGTCCTGACGCTAACCCTAGTTGTCCTGACGCTAACCCTAGTTGTCCTGGTGCTAACCCTAGTTGTCCTGGCGCTAACCCTTCTTGTCCTGACGCTAACCCTAGTTGTCCTGACGCTAACCCTAGTTGTCCTGGCGCTAACCCTAGTTGTCCTGGCGCTAACCCTAGTTGTCCTGACGCTAACCCTAGTTGTCCTGGCGCTAACCCTAGTTGTCCTGGCGCTAACCCTAGTTGTCCTGACGCTAACCCTAGTTGTCCTTGCGCTAACCCTAGTTGTCCTGGCGCTAACCCTAGTTGTCCTGACGCTAACCCTAGTTGTCCTGACGCTAACCCTTGTTGTCCTGGCGCTAACCCTAGTTGTCCTGGCGCTAACCCTAGTTGTCCTGACGCTAAGCCTAGTTGTCCTGACGCTAACCCTAGTTGTCCTGGCGCTAACCCTAGTTGTCCTGACGCTAACCCTAGTTGTCCTGACGCTAACCCTAGTTGTCCTGACGCTAACCCTAGTTGTCCTGACGCTAACCCTAGTTGTCCTGACGCTAACCCTAGTTTTCCTGACGCTAACCCTAATTGTCCTGACGCTAACCCTAGTTGTCCTGACGCTAAACCTAGTTGTCTTGACGCTAACCCTAGTTGTCCTGACGCTAACCCTAGTTGTCCTGACGCTAACCCTAGTTGTCCAGACGCTAACCCTAGTTGTCCTGACGCTAACCCTAGTTGTCCTGACGCTAACCCTAGTAGTCCTGACGCTAACCCTAGTTGTCCTGACGCTAACCCTACTTGTCCTGACGCTAACCCTAGTTGTCCTGACGCTAACCCTACTTGTCCTGACGCTAACCCTAGTTGTCCTGACGCTAACCCTAGTTGTCCTGACGCTAACCCTAGTTGTCCTGACGCTAACCCTAGTTGTCCTGACGCTAACCCTACTTGTCCTGACGCTAACCCTAGTTGTCCTGACGCTAACCCTAGTTGTCCTGACGCTAACCCTAGTTGTCCTGACGCTAACCCTAGTTGTCCTGACGCTAACCCTAGTTGTCCTGACGCTAACCCTACTTGTCCTGACGCTAACCCTACTTGTCCTGACGCTAACCCTAGTTGTCCTGACGCTAACCCTAGTTGTCTTGACGCTTACCCTATTTGTCCTGACGCTAACCCTAGTTGTCCTGACGCTAACCCTAGTTGTCCTGACGCTAACCCTAGTTGTCCTGACGCTAACCCTACTTGTCCTGACGCTAACACTAGTTATCCTGACGCTAACCCTAGTAGTCCTGACGCTAACCCTAGTTGTCCTGACGCTAACCCTACTTGTCCTGACGCTAACCCTAGTTGTCCTGACGCTAACCCTAGTTGTCCTGACGCTAACCCTACTTGTCCTGACGCTAACCCTACTTGTCCTGACGCTAACCCTAGTTGTCCTGACGCTAACCCTAGTTGTCTTGACGCTTACCCTATTTGTCC
This sequence comes from Phyllobates terribilis, assembly GCF_046119375.1. NCBI lineage: Eukaryota > Metazoa > Chordata > Amphibia > Anura > Dendrobatidae > Phyllobates > Phyllobates terribilis. The sequence continues at coordinate 167,004 of NW_027364732.1, forward strand.
TGACGCTAACCCTAGTTGTCCTGACGCTAACCCTAGTTGTCCTGACGCTAACCCTAGTTGTCCTGGCGCTAACCCTAGTTGTCCTGACGCTAACCCTAGTTGTCCTGGCGCTAACCCTAGTTGTCCTGGCGCTAACCCTAGTTGTCCTGACGCTAACTCTAGTTGTCCTGACGCTAACCCTAGTTGTCCTGGCCCTAACCCTAGTTGTCCTGACGCTAACCCTAGTTGTCCTGGCGCTAACCCTAGTTGTCCTGGCGCTAACCCTAGTTGTCCTGACGCTAACCCTAGTTGTCCTGACGCTAACCCTAGTTGTCCTGGCGCTAACCCTAGTTGTTCTGGCGCTAACCCTAGTTGTTCTGACGCTAAGCCTAGTTGTCCTGACGCTAACCCTAGTTGTCCTGGCGCTAACCCTAGTTGTCCTGACGCTAACCCTAGTTGTCCTGACGCTAACCCTAGTTGTCCTGACGCTAACCCTACTTGTCCTGACGCTCACCCTACTTGTCCTGACGCTAACCCTAGTTGTCCTGACGCTAACCCTAGTTGTCCTGACGCTAACCCTACTTGTCCTGACGCTAACACTAGTTGTCCTGACGCTAACCCTAGTAGTCCTGACGCTAACCCTAGTTGTCCTGACGCTAACCCTACTTGTCCTGACGCTAACCCTAGTTGTCCTGACGCTAACCCTAGTTGTCCTGACGCTAACCCTAGTTGTCCTGACGCTAACCCTACTTGTCCTGACGCTAACCCTAGTTGTCCTGACGCTAACCCTAGTTGTCCTGACGCTAACCCTAGTTGTCCTGACGCTAACCCTAGTTGTCCTGACGCTAACCCTAGTTGTACTGACGCTAACCCTACTTGTCCTGACGCTAACCCTACTTGTCCTGACGCTAACCCTAGTTGTCCTGACGCTAACCCTAGTTGTCTTGACGCTTACCCTATTTGTCCTGACGCTAACCCTAGTTGTCCTGACGCTAACCCTAGTTGTCCTGACGCTAACCCTAGTTGTCCTGACGCTAACCCTAGTTGTCCTGACGCTAACCCTAGTTGTCCTGACGCTAACCCTAGTTGTCCAGACGCTAACCCTAGTTGTCCTGACGCTAACCCTAGTTGTCCTGACGCTAACCCTAGTTGTCCTGACGCTAACACTAGTTGTCCTGGCGCTAACCCTAGTTGTCCTGGCGCTAACCCTAGTTGTCCTGGCGCTAACCCTAATTGTCCTGACGCTAACCCTAGTTGTCCTGACGCTAACCCTAGTTGTCCTGACGCTTACCCTAGTTGTCCTGACGCTAACCCTAGTTGTCCAGAAGCTAACCCTAGTTGTCCTGATGCTAACCCTAGTTGTCCTGATGCTAACCCTAGTTGTCCTGACGCTAACCCTAGTTGTCCTGATGCTAACCCTAGTTGTCCTGGCGCTAACCCTAGTTGTCCTGACGCTAACCCTAGTTGTCCTGACGCTAACCCTAGTTGTCCTGGCGCTAACCCTAGTTGTCCTGGCGCTAACCCTAGTTGTCCTGACGCTAACCCTAGTTGTCCTGACGCTAACCCTAGTTGTCCTGACGCTAACCCTAGTTGTCCTGACGCTAACCCTAGTTGTCCTGACGCTAACCCTAGTTGTCCTGACGCTAACTCTAGCTGTCCTGACGCTAACCCTAGTTGTCCAGACGCTAACCCTAGTTGTCCTGACGCTAACCCTAGTTGTCCTGACGCTAACCCTAGTTGTCCAGACGCTAACCCTAGTTGTCCTGACGCTAACCCTAGTTGTCCTGGCGCTAACCATAGTTGTCCTGGCGCTAACCCTAGTTGTCCTGGCGCTAACCCTACTTGTCCTGACGCTAAAACTAGTTGTCCTGACGCTAACCCTAGTTGTCCTGACGCTAACCCTAGTTGTCCTGACGCTAAGCCTAGTTGTCCTGACGCTAAGCCTAGTTGTCCAGACGCTAACCCTAGTTGTCCTGACGCTAACCCTAGTTGTCCTGACGCTAACCCTAGTTGTCCTGGCGCTAACCCTAGTTGTCCTGACGCTAACCCTAGTTGTCCTGGCGCTAACCCTAGTTGTCCTGACGCTTACCCTAGTTGTCCTGGCGCTAACCCTAGTTGTCCTGGCGCTAACCCTAGTTGTCCTGACGCTAACCCTGGTTGTCCTGACGCTAACCCTGGTTGTCCTGGCGCTAACCCTAGTTGTCCTGGCGCTAAACCTAGTTGTCCTGATGCTAAGCCTAGTTGTCCTGACGCTAACCCTAGTTGTCCTGGCGCTAACCCTAGTTGTCCTGACGCTAACCCTAATTGTCCTGACGCTAACCCTAGTTGTCCTGACGCTAACCCTAGTTGTCCTGACGCTAACCCTACTTGTCCTGACGCTAACCCTACTTGTCCTGACGCTAACCCTACTTGTCCTGACGCTAACCCTAGTTGTCCTGACGCTAACCCTAGTTGTCCTGACACTAACCCTAGTTGTCCTGACGCTAACCCTAGTTGTCCTGACGCTAACCCTAGTTGTACAGACGCTAACCCTACTTGTCCTGACGCTAACCCTAGTTGTCCTGACGCTAACCCTACTTGTCCTGACGCTAACCCTAGTTGTACAGACGCTAACCCTAGTTGTCCTGACGCTAACCCTAGTTGTCCTGACGCTAACCCTAGTTGTCCAGACGCTAACCCTAGTTGTCCTGACGCTAACCCTAGTTGTCCTGACGCTAACCCTAGTTGTCCTGACGCTAACCCTAGTTGTCCAGACGCTAACCCTAGTTGTCCTGACGCTAACCCTAGTTGTCCTGACGCTAACCCTAGTTGTCCTGACGCTAACCCTAGTTGTCCAGACGCTAACCCTAGTTGTTCTGACGCTAACCCTAGTTGTCCTGGCGCTAACCCTAGTTGTCCTGGCGCTAACCCTAGTTGTCCTGGCGCTAACCCTAGTTGTCCTGACGCTAACCCTAGTTGTCCTGGCGCTAACCCTAGTTGTCCTGGCGCTAACCCTAGTTGTCCTGGCGCTAACCCTAGTTGTCCTGGCGCTAACCCTAGTTGTCCTGACGCTAACCCTAGTTGTCCTGGCGCTAACCCTAGCTGTCCTGGCGCTAACCCTAGCTGTCCTGACGCTAAGCCTAGCTGTCCTGACGCTAACCCTAGTTGTCCTGGCGCTAACCCTAGTTGTCCTGACGCTAACCCTAGTTGTCCTGACGCTAACCCTAGTTGTCCTGACGCTAACCCTAGTTGTCCTGACGCTAACCCAACTTGTTCTGACGCTAACCCTGGTTGTCCTGACCCTAACCCTGGTTGTCCTGGCGCTAACCCTAGTTGTCCTGGCGCTAAACCTAGTTGTCCTGACGCTAAGCCTAGTTGTCCTGACGCTAACCCTAGTTGTCCTGGCGCTAACCCTAGTTGTCCTGACGCTAACCCTAATTGTCCTGACGCTAACCCTAGTTGTCCTGACGCTAACCCTAGTTGTCCTGACGCTAACCCTACTTGTCCTGACGCTAACCCTACTTGTCCTGACGCTAACCCTACTTGTCCTGACGCTAACCCTAGTTGTCCTGACGCTAACCCTAGTTGTCCTGACACTAACCCTAGTTGTCCTGACGCTAACCCTAGTTGTCCTGACACTAACCCTACTTGTCCTGACGCTAACCCTAGTTGTCCTGACGCTAACCCTACTTGTCCTGACGCTAACCCTAGTTGTCCAGACGCTAACCCTAGTTGTCCTGACGCTAACCCTAGTTGTCCTGACGCTAACCCTAGTTGTCCAGACGCTAACCCTAGTTGTCCTGACGCTAACCCTAGTTGTCCGGACGCTAACCCTAGTTGTCCTGACGCTAACCCTAGTTGTCCAGACGCTAACCCTAGTTGTCCTGACGCTAACCCTAGTTGTCCTGACGCTAACCCTAGTTGTCCTGACGTTAACCCTAGTTGTCCTGACGCTAACCGTAGTTGTCCAGACGCTAACCCTAGTTGTCCTGACGCTAACCCTAGTTGTCCTGACGCTAACCCTAGTTGTCCAGACGCTAACCCTAGTTGTTCTGACGCTAACCCTAGTTGTCCTGGCGCTAACCCTAGTTGTCCTGGCGCTAACCCTAGTTGTCCTGGCGCTAACCCTAGTTGTCCTGACGCTAACCCTAGTTGTCCTGGCGCTAACCCTAGTTGTCCTGGCGCTAACCCTAGTTGTCCTGGCGCTAACCCTAGTTGTCCTGGCGCTAACCCTAGTTGTCCTGACGCTAACCCTAGTTGTCCTGGCGCTAACCCTAGCTGTCCTGGCGCTAACCCTAGCTGTCCTGACGCTAAGCCTAGCTGTCCTGACGCTAACCCTAGTTGTCCTGGCGCTAACCCTAGTTGTCCTGACGCTAACCCTAGTTGTCCTGACGCTAACCCTAGTTGTCCTGACGCTAACCCTAGTTGTCCTGACGCTAACCCAACTTGTTCTGACGCTAACCCTACTTGTCCTGAAGCTAACCCTAGTTGTCCTGACGCTAACCCTACTTGTCCTGACGCTAACCCTAGTTGTCCTGACGCTAACCCTACTTGTCCTGACGCTAACCCTAGTTGTCCTGACGCTAACCCTAGTTGTCCTGACGCTAACCCTAGTTGTCCTGACGCTAACCCTAGTTGTCCTGACGCTAACCCTAGTTGTCCTTACGCTAACCCTAGTTGTCCTGGCGCTAACCCTAGTTGTCCTGACGCTAACCCTAGTTGTCCTGACGCTATCCCTAGTTGTTCTGGCGCTAACCCTAGTTGTCCTGGCGCTAACCCTAGTTGTCCTGGCGCTAACCCTAGTTGTCCTGACGCTAACCCTAGTTGTCCTGACGCTAACCCTAGTTGTCCTGACGCTAACCCTAGTTGTCCTGACGCTAAGCCTAGTTGTCCTGACGCTAACCCTAGTTGTCCAGACGCTAACCCTGGTTGTCCTGACGCTAACCCTAGTTGTCCTGACGCTTACCCTAGTTGTCCTGGCGCTAACCCTAGTTGTCCTGGCGCTAACCCTAGTTGTCCTGACGCTAACCCTGGTTGTCCTGACCCTAACCCTGGTTGTCCTGGCGCTAACCCTAGTTGTCCTGGCGCTAAACCTAGTTTTCCTGACGCTAAGCCTAGTTGTCCTGACGCTAACCCTAGTTGTCCTGGCGCTAACCCTAGTTGTCCTGACGCTAACCCTAATTGTCCTGACGCTAACCCTAGTTGTCCTGACGCTAACCCTAGTTGTCCTGACGCTAACCCTACTTGTCCTGACGCTAACCCTACTTGTCCTGACGCTAACCCTACTTGTCCTGACGCTAACCCTAGTTGTCCTGACGCTAACCCTAGTTGTCCTGGCGCTAACCCTAGTTGTCCTGGCGCTAACCCTAGTTGTCCTGGCGCTAACCCTAGTTGTCCTGGCGCTAACCCTAGTTGTCCTGACGCTAACCCTAGTTGTCCTGACCCTAACCCTAGTTGTCCTGACACTAACCCTAGTTGTCCTGACGCTAACCCTAGTTGTCCTGACGCTAACCCTAGTTGTCCTGACGCTAACCCTAGTTGTCCTGACGCTAACCCTACTTGTCCTGACGCTAACCCTAGTTGTCCTGACGCTAACCCTACTTGTCCTGACGCTAACCCTAGTTGTCCAGACGCTAACCCTAGTTGTCCTGACGCTAACCCTAGTTGTCCTGACGCTAACCCTAGTTGTCCAGACGCTAACCCTAGTTGTCCTGACGCTAACCCTAGTTGTCCTGACGCTAACCCTAGTTGTCCTGACGCTAACCCTAGTTGTCCAGACGCTAACCCTAGTTGTCCTGACGCTAACCCTAGTTGTCCTGGCGCTAACCCTAGTTGTCCTGACGCTAACCCTAGTTGTCCTGACGCTAACCCTAGTTGTCCTGACGCTAACCCTAGTTGTCCAGACGCTAACCCTAGTTGTCCTGACGCTAACCCTAGTTGTCCTGACGCTAACCCTAGTTGTCCTGACGCTAACCCTAGTTGTCCAGACGCTAACCCTAGTTGTCCTGACGCTAACCCTAGTTGTCCTGGCGCTAACCCTAGTTGTCCTGGCGCTAACCCTAGTTGTCCTGGCGCTAACCCTAGTTGTCCAGACGCTAACCCTAGTTGTCCTGACGCTAACCCTAGTTGTCCTGGCGCTAACCCTAGTTGTCCTGACGCTAACCCTAGTTGTCCTGACGCTAACCCTAGTTGTCCTGACGCTAACCCTAGTTGTCCTGACGCTAACCCTAGTTGTCCTGACGCTAACCCTAGTTGTCCTGACGCTAACCCTAGTTGTCCAGACGCTAACCCTAGTTGTCCAGACGCTAACCCTAGTTGTCCTGGCGCTAACCCTAGTTGTCCTGGCGCTAACCCTAGTTGTCCTGGCGCTAACCCTAGTTGTCCTGACGCTAACCCTAGTTGTCCTGGCGCTAACCCTAGTTGTCCTGGCGCTAACCCTAGTTGTCCTGGCGCTAACCCTAGTTGTCCTGACGCTAACCCTAGTTGTCCTGGCGCTAACCCTAGCTGTCCTGGCGCTAACCCTAGTTGTCCTGACGCTAAGCCTAGTTGTCCTGACGCTAAGCCTAGTTGTCCTGGCGCTAACCCTAGTTGTCCTGACGCTAACCCTAGTTGTCCTGACGCTAACCCTAGTTGTCCTGACGCTAACCCTAGTTGTCCTGACGCTAACCCTACTTGTTCTGACGCTAACCCTACTTGTCCTGAAGCTAACCCTAGTTGTCCTGACGCTAACCCTACTTGTCCTGACGCTAACCCTAGTTGTCCTGACGCTAACCCTAGTTGTCCTGACGCTAACCCTAGTTGTCCTTACGCTAACCCTAGTTGTCCTGGCGCTAACCCTAGTTGTCCTGACGCTAACCCTAGTTGTCCTGACGCTATCCCTAGTTGTTCTGGCGCTAACCCTAGTTGTCCTGGCGCTAACCCTAGTTGTCCTGGCGCTAACCCTAGTTGTCCTGACGCTAACCCTAGTTGTCCTGACGCTAACCCTAGTTGTCCTGACGCTAACCCTAGTTGTCCTGACGCTAAGCCTAGTTGTCCTGACGCTAACCCTAGTTGTCCAGACGCTAACCCTGGTTGTCCTGACGCTAACCCTAGTTGTCCTGACGCTTACCCTAGTTGTCCTGGCGCTAACCCTAGTTGTCCTGGCGCTAACCCTAGTTGTCCTGACGCTAACCCTGGTTGTCCTGACGCTAACCCTGGTTGTCCTGGCGCTAACCCTAGTTGTCCTGGCGCTAAACCTAGTTGTCCTGACGCTAACCCTACTTGTCCTGAAGCTAACCCTAGTTGTCCTGACGCTAACCCTACTTGTCCTGACGCTAACCCTAGTTGTCCTGACGCTAACCCTAGTTGTCCTGACGCTAACCCTAGTTGTCCTGACGCTAACCCTAGTTGTCCTGACGCTAACCCTAGTTGTCCTGACGCTAACCCTAGTTGTCCTTACGCTAACCCTAGTTGTCCTGGCGCTAACCCTAGTTGTCCTGACGCTAACCCTAGTTGTCCTGACGCTATCCCTAGTTGTTCTGGCGCTAACCCTAGTTGTCCTGGCGCTAACCCTAGTTGTCCTGGCGCTAACCCTAGTTGTCCTGACGCTAACCCTAGTTGTCCTGACGCTAACCCTAGTTGTCCTGACGCTAACCCTAGTTGTCCTGACGCTAAGCCTAGTTGTCCTGACGCTAACCCTAGTTGTCCAGACGCTAACCCTGGTTGTCCTGACGCTAACCCTAGTTGTCCTGACGCTTACCCTAGTTGTCCTGGCGCTAACCCTAGTTGTCCTGGCGCTAACCCTAGTTGTCCTGACGCTAACCCTGGTTGTCCTGACCCTAACCCTGGTTGTCCTGGCGCTAACCCTAGTTGTCCTGGCGCTAAACCTAGTTGTCCTGACGCTAAGCCTAGTTGTCCTGACGCTAACCCTAGTTGTCCTGGCGCTAACCCTAGTTGTCCTGACGCTAACCCTAGTTGTCCTGACGCTAACCCTAATTGTCCTGACGCTAACCCTAGTTGTCCTGACGCTAACCCTAGTTGTCCTGACGCTAACCCTACTTGTCCTGACGCTAACCCTACTTGTCCTGACGCTAACCCTAGTTGTCCTGACGCTAACCCTAGTTGTCCTGACGCTAACCCTAGTTGTCCTGACGCTAACCCTACTTGTCCTGACGCTAACCCTAGTTGTCCTGACGCTAACCCTACTTGTCCTGACGCTAAACCTAGTTGTCCAGACGCTAACCCTAGTTGTCCTGACGCTAACCCTAGTTGTCCTGACGCTAACCCTAGTTGTCCAGACGCTAACCCTAGTTGTCCTGACGCTAACCCTAGTTGTCCTGACGCTAACCCTAGTTGTCCAGACGCTAACCCTAGTTGTCCAGACGCTAACCCTAGTTGTCCTGACGCTAACCCTAGTTGTCCTGGCGCTAACCCTAGTTGTCCTGGCGCTAACCCTAGTTGTCCTGGCGCTAACCCTAGTTGTCCTGACGCTAACCCTAGTTGTCCTGGCGCTAACCCTAGTTGTCCTGGCGCTAACCCTAGTTGTCCTGGCGCTAACCCTAGTTGTCCTGGCGCTAACCCTAGTTGTCCTGACGCTAACCCTAGTTGTCCTGACCCTAACCCTAGTTGTCCTGACGCTAACCCTAGTTGTCCTGACGCTAACCCTAGTTGTCCTGACGCTAACCCTAGTTGTCCTGACGCTAACCCTACTTGTCCTGACGCTAACCCTAGTTGTCCTGACGCTAACCCTACTTGTCCTGACGCTAACCCTAGTTGTCCAGACGCTAACCCTAGTTGTCCTGACGCTAACCCTAGTTGTCCTGACGCTAACCCTAGTTGTCCAGACGCTAACCCTAGTTGTCCTGACGCTAACCCTAGTTGTCCTGACGCTAACCCTAGTTGTCCTGACGCTAACCCTAGTTGTCCAGACGCTAACCCTAGTTGTCCTGACGCTAACCCTAGTTGTCCTGGCGCTAACCCTAGTTGTCCTGACGCTAACCCTAGTTGTCCTGACGCTAACCCTAGTTGTCCTGACGCTAACCCTAGTTGTCCAGACGCTAACCCTAGTTGTCCTGACGCTAACCCTAGTTGTCCTGACGCTAACCCTAGTTGTCCTGACGCTAACCCTAGTTGTCCAGACGCTAACCCTAGTTGTCCTGACGCTAACCCTAGTTGTCCTGACGCTAACCCTAGTTGTCCAGACGCTAACCCTAGTTGTCCTGACGCTAACCCTAGTTGTCCTGACGCTAACCCTAGTTGTCCTGACGCTAACCCTAGTTGTCCAGACGCTAACCCTAGTTGTCCTGACGCTAACCCTAGTTGTCCTGGCGCTAACCCTAGTTGTCCTGGCGCTAACCCTAGTTGTCCTGGCGCTAACCCTAGTTGTCCTGACGCTAACCCTAGTTGTCCTGGCGCTAACCCTAGTTGTCCTGGCGCTAACCCTAGTTGTCCTGGCGCTAACCCTAGTTGTCCTGGCGCTAACCCTAGTTGTCCTGGCGCTAACCCTAGTTGTCCTGGCGCTAACCCTAGTTGTCCTGACGCTATCCCTAGTTGTTCTGGCGCTAACCCTAGTTGTCCTGGCGCTAACCCTAGTTGTCCTGGCGCTAACCCTAGTTGTCCTGACGCTAACCCTAGTTGTCCTGACGCTAACCCTAGTTGTCCTGACGCTAACCCTAGTTGTCCTGACGCTAACCCTGGTTGTCCAGACGCTAACCCTGGTTGTCCTGACGCTAACCCTAGTTGTCCTGACGCTTACCCTAGTTGTCCTGGCGCTAACCCTAGTTGTCCTGGCGCTAACCCTAGTTGTCCTGACGCTAACCCTGGTTGTCCTGACGCTAACCCTGGTTGTCCTGGCGCTAACCCTAGTTGTCCTGGCGCTAAACCTAGTTGTCCTGACGCTAAGCCTAGTTGTCCTGACGCTAACCCTAGTTGTCCTGGCGCTAACCCTAGTTGTCCTGACGCTAACCCTAGTTGTCCTGACGCTAACCCTAGTTGTCCTGACGCTAACCCTAGTTGTCCTGACGCTAACCCTAGTTGTCCTGACGCTAACCCTAGTTGTCCTGACGCTAACCCTAGTAGTCCAGACGCTAACCCTAGTTGTCCTGACGCTAACCCTAGTTGTCCTGACGCTAACCCTAGTTGTCCTGACGCTAACCCTAGTTGTCCAGACGCTAACCCTAGTTGTCCTGACGCTAACCCTAGTTGTCCTGGCGCTAACCCTAGTTGTCCTGACGCTAACCCTAGTTGTCCTGGCGCTAACCCTAGTTGTCCTGGCGCTAACCCTAGTTGTCCTGGCGCTAACCCTAGTTGTCCTGGCGCTAACCCTAGTTGTCCTGGCGCTAACCCCTAGTTGTCCTGACGCTAACCCTAGTTGTCCTGGCGCTAACCCTAGCTGTCCTGGCGCTAACCCTAGTTGTCCTGACGCTAACCCTAGTTGTCCTGGCGCTAACCCTAGTTGTCCTGACGCTAACCCTAGTTGTCCTCACGCTAACCCTAGTTGTCCTGACGCTAACCCTAGTTGTCCTGACGCTAACCCTACTTGTTCTGACGCTAACCCTACTTGTCCTGAAGCTAACCCTAGTTGTCCTGACGCTAACCCTAGTTGTCCTGACGCTAACCCTAGTTGTCCTGACGCTAACCCTAGTTGTCCTGACGCTAACCCTACTTGTCCTGACGCTAACCCTAGTTGTCCTGACGCTAACCCTACTTGTCCTGACGCTAACCCTAGTTGTCCAGACGCTAACCCTAGTTGTCCTGACGCTAACCCTAGTTGTCCAGACGCTAACCCTAGTTGTCCTGACGCTAACCCTAGTTGTCCTAACGCTAACCCTAGTTGTCCTGACGCTAACCCTAGTTGTCCAGACGCTAACCCTAGTTGTCCTGACGCTAACCCTAGTTGTCCTGGCGCTAACCCTAGTTGTCCTGACGCTAACCCTAGTTGTCCTGACGCTAACCCTAGTTGTCCTGACGCTAACCCTAGTTGTCCAGACGCTAACCCTAGTTGTCCAGACGCTAACCCTAGTTGTCCTGACGCTAACCCTAGTTGTCCTGACGCTAACCCTAGTTGTCCTGACGCTAACCCTAGTTGTCCTGACGCTAACCCTAGTTGTCCAGACGCTAACCCTAGTTGTCCTGACGCTAACCCTAGTTGTCCTGGCGCTAACCCTAGTTGTCCTGACGCTAACCCTAGTTGTCCTGACGCTAACCCTAGTTGTCCTGGCGCTAACCCTAGTTGTCCTGACGCTAACCCTAGTTGTCCTGACGCTAACCCTAGTTGTCCTGACGCTAACCCTAGTTGTCCAGACGCTAACCCTAGTTGTCCTGACGCTAACCCTAGTTGTCCTGACGCTAACCCTAGTTGTCCAGACGCTAACCCTAGTTGTCCTGACGCTAACCCTAGTTGTCCTGGCGCTAACCCTAGTTGTCCTGGCGCTAACCCTAGTTGTCCTGGCGCTAACCCTAGTTGTCCTGACGCTAACCCTAGTTGTCCTGGCGCTAACCCTAGTTGTCCTGGCGCTAACCCTAGTTGTCCTGGCGCTAACCCTAGTTGTCCTGGCGCTAACCCTAGTTGTCCTGACGCTAACCCTAGTTGTCCTGACGCTAACCCTAGTTGTCCTGACGCTAACCCTAGTTGTCCTGACGCTAACCCTAGTTGTCCTGACGCTAACCCTAGTTGTCCTGACGCTAACCCTAGTTGTCCTGACGCTAACCCTACTTGTCCTGACGCTAACCCTAGTTGTCCTGACGCTAACCCTACTTGTCCTGACGCTAACCCTAGTTGTCCAGACGCTAACCCTAGTTGTCCTGACGCTAACCCTAGTTGTCCTGACGCTAACCCTAGTTGTCCAGACGCTAACCCTAGTTGTCCTGACGCTAACCCTAGTTGTCCTGACGCTAACCCTAGTTGTCCTGACGCTAACCCTAGTTGTCCAGACGCTAACCCTAGTTGTCCTGACGCTAACCCTAGTTGTCCTGGCGCTAACCCTAGTTGTCCTGACGCTAACCCTAGTTGTCCTGACGCTAACCCTAGTTGTCCTGACGCTAACCCTAGTAGTCCAGACGCTAACCCTAGTTGTCCTGACGCTAACCCTAGTTGTCCTGACGCTAACCCTAGTTGTCCTGACGCTAACCCTAGTTGTCCAGACGCTAACCCTAGTTGTCCTGACGCTAACCCTAGTTGTCCTGGCGCTAACCCTAGTTGTCCTGACGCTAACCCTAGTTGTCCTGGCGCTAACCCTAGTTGTCCTGGCGCTAACCCTAGTTGTCCTGGCGCTAACCCTAGTTGTCCTGGCGCTAACCCTAGTTGTCCTGACGCTAACCCTAGTTGTCCTGGCGCTAACCCTAGCTGTCCTGGCGCTAACCCTAGTTGTCCTGACGCTAACCCTAGTTGTCCTGGCGCTAACCCTAGTTGTCCTGACGCTAACCCTAGTTGTCCTCACGCTAACCTAGTTGTCCTGACGCTAACCCTAGTTGTCCTGACGCTAACCCTACTTGTTCTGACGCTAACCCTACTTGTCCTGAAGCTAACCCTAGTTGTCCTGACGCTAACCCTAGTTGTCCTGACGCTAACCCTAGTTGTCCTGACGCTAACCCTAGTTGTCCTGACGCTAACCCTACTTGTCCTGACGCTAACCCTAGTTGTCCTGACGCTAACCCTACTTGTCCTGACGCTAACCCTAGTTGTCCAGACGCTAACCCTAGTTGTCCTGACGCTAACCCTAGTTGTCCAGACGCTAACCCTAGTTGTCCTGACGCTAACCCTAGTTGTCCTAACGCTAACCCTAGTTGTCCTGACGCTAACCCTAGTTGTCCAGACGCTAACCCTAGTTGTCCTGACGCTAACCCTAGTTGTCCTGGCGCTAACCCTAGTTGTCCTGACGCTAACCCTAGTTGTCCTGACGCTAACCCTAGTTGTCCTGACGCTAACCCTAGTTGTCCAGACGCTAACCCTAGTTGTCCTGACGCTAACCCTAGTTGTCCTGACGCTAACCCTAGTTGTCCTGACGCTAACCCTAGTTGTCCAGACGCTAACCCTAGTTGTCCTGACGCTAACCCTAGTTGTCCTGGCGGGCTAACCCTAGTTGTCCTGGCGCTAACCCTAGTTGTCCTGGCGCTAACCCTAGTTGTCCTGGCGCTAACCCTAGTTGTCCTGCGCTAACCCTAGTTGTCCTGGCGCTAACCCTAGTTGTCCTGGCGCTAACCCTAGTTGTCCTGGCGCTAACCCTAGTTGTCCTGACGCTAACCCTAGTTGTCCTGGCGCTAACCCTAGCTGTCCTGGCGCTAACCCTAGTTGTCCTGACGCTAAGCCTAGTTGTCCTGACGCTAACCCTAGTTGTCCTGACGCTAACCCTAGTTGTCTGACGCTAACCCTAGTTGTCCTGACGCTAACCCTAGTTGTCCTGACGCTAACCCTACTTGTTCTGACGCTAACCCTACTTGTCCTGAAGCTAACCCTAGTTGTCCTGACGCTAACCCTACTTGTCCTGACGCTAACCCTAGTTGTCCTGACGCTAACCCTAGTTGTCCTGGCGCTAACCCTAGTTGTCCTGGCGCTAACCCTAGTTGTCCTGACGCTAACCCTGGTTGTCCTGACGCTAACCCTGGTTGTCCTGGCGCTAACCTAGTTGTCCTGGCGCTAAACCTAGTTGTCCTGACGCTAAGCCTAGTTGTCCTGACGCTAACCCTAGTTGTCCTGGCGCTAACCCTAGTTGTCCTGACGCTAACCCTAATTGTCCTGACGCTAACCCTAGTTGTCCTGACGCTAACCCTACTTGTCCTGACGCTAACCCTACTTGTCCTGACGCTAACCCTACTTGTCCTGACGCTAACCCTAGTTGTCCTGACGCTAACCCTAGTTGTCCTGACGCTAACCCTAGTTGTCCTGACGCTAACCCTAGTTGTCCTGACGCTAACCCTAGTTGTCCTGACGCTAACCCTACGTGTCCTGACGCTAACCCTAGTTGTCCTGACGCTAACCCTACTTGTCCTGACGCTAACCCTAGTTGTCCAGACGCTAACCCTAGTTGTCCTGACGCTAACCCTACTTGTCCTGACGCTAACCCTAGTTGTCCAGACGCTAACCCTAGTTGTCCTGACGCTAACCCTAGTTGTCCTAACGCTAACCCTAGTTGTCCTGACGCTAACCCTAGTTGTCCAGACGCTAACCCTAGTTGTCCTGACGCTAACCCTAGTTGTCCTGGCGCTAACCCTAGTTGTCCTGACGCTAACCCTAGTTGTCCTGACGCTAACCCTAGTTGTCCTGACGCTAACCCTAGTTGTCCAGACGCTAACCCTAGTTGTCCTGACGCTAACCCTAGTTGTCCTGCGCTAACCCTAGTTGTCCTGACGCTAACCCTAGTTGTCCAGACGCTAACCCTAGTTGTCCTGACGCTAACCCTAGTTGTCCTGGCGCTAACCCTAGTTGTCCTGGCGCTAACCCTAGTTGTCCTGGCGCTAACCCTAGTTGTCCTGACGCTAACCCTAGTTGTCCTGGCGCTAACCCTAGTTGTCCTGGCGCTAACCCTAGTTGTCCTGGCGCTAACCCTAGTTGTCCTGGCGCTAACCCTAGTTGTCCTGACGCTAACCCTAGTTGTCCTGGCGCTAACCCTAGCTGTCCTGGCGCTAACCCTAGTTGTCCTGACGCTAAGCCTAGTTGTCCTGACGCTAACCCTAGTTGTCCTGACGCTAACCCTACTTGTCCTGAAGCTAACCCTAGTTGTCCTGACGCTAACCCTACTTGTCCTGACGCTAACCCTAGTTGTCCTGACGCTAACCCTAGTTGTCCTGACGCTAACCCTAGTTGTCCTGACGCTAACCCTAGTTGTCCTGACGCTAACCCAGTTGTCCTGACGCTAACCCTAGTTGTCCTGAAGCTATCCCTAGTTGTCCTGGCGCTAACCCTAGTTGTCCTGACGCTAACCCTAGTTGTCCTGACGCTAACCCTAGTTGTCCTGACGCTAACCCTAGTTGTCCTGACGCTAACCCTAGTTGTCCTGACGCTAACCCTAGTTGTCCAGACGCTAACCCTAGTTGTCCTGACGCTAACCCTAGTTGTCCTGGCGCTAACCCTAGTTGTCCTGGCGCTAACCCTAGTTGTCCTGACGCTAACCCTAGTTGTCCTGGCGCTAACCCTAGTTGTCCTGGCGCTAACCCTAGTTGTCCTGGCGCTAACCCTAGTTGTCCTGGCGCTAACCCTAGTTGTCCTGACGCTAACCCTAGTTGTCCTGGCGCTAACCTAGCTGTCCTGGCGCTAACCCTAGTTGTCCTGACGCTAAGCCTAGTTGTCCTGACGCTAACCCTAGTTGTCCTGACGCTAACCCTAGTTGTCCTGACGCTAACCCTAGTTGTCCTGACGCTAACCCTAGTTGTCCTGACGCTAACCCTACTTGTTCTGACGCTAACCCTACTTGTCCTGAAGCTAACCCTAGTTGTCCTGACGCTACCCTACTTGTCCTGACGCTAACCCTAGTTGTCCTGACGCTAACCCTAGTTGTCCTGGCGCTAACCCTAGTTGTCCTGGCGCTAACCCTAGTTGTCCTGACGCTAACCCTGGTTGTCCTGACGCTAACCCTGGTTGTCCTGGCGTAACCCTAGTTGTCCTGGCGCTAAACCTAGTTGTCCTGGCGCTAAACCTAGTTGGTCCTGACGCTAAGCCTAGTTGTCCTGACGCTAACCCTAGTTGTCCTGGCGCTAACCCTAGTTGTCCTGACGCTAACCCTAATTGTCCTGACGCTAACCCTAGTTGTCCTGACGCTAACCCTACTTGTCCTGACGCTAACCCTACTTGTCCTGACGCTAACCCTAGTTGTCCTGACGCTAACCCTAGTTGTCCTGACGCTAACCCTAGTTGTCCTGACGCTAACCTAGTTGTCTGACGCTAACCCTAGTTGTCCTGACGCTAACCCTACTTGTCCTGACGCTAACCCTAGTTGTCCTGACGCTAACCCTACTTGTCCTGACGCTAACCCTAGTTGTCCAGACGCTAACCCTATTTGTCCTGACGCTAACCCTAGTTGTCCTGACGCTAACCCTAGTTGTCCTGACGCTAACCCTAGTTGTCCTGACGCTAACCCTAGTTGTCCAGACGCTAACCCTAGTTGTCCTGACGCTAACCCTAGTTGTCCAGACGCTAACCCCTAGTTGTCCTGACCGCTAACCCTAGTTGTCCTGACGCTAACCCTAGTTGTCCTGACGCTAACCCTAGTTGTCCTGACGCTAACCCTAGTTGTCCTGACGCTAACCCTAGTTGTCCTGGCGCTAACCCTAGTTGTCCTGGCGCTAACCCTAGTTGTCCTGGCGCTAACCCTAGTTGTCCTGACGCTAACCCTAGTTGTCCTGGCGCT